>NW_021703766.1:5222320-5509206 GCF_005190385.1 Monodon monoceros | reverse complement strand
TTTTTTTGCAGTACCTGGGCCTCTCACTGTTGTGGCCTCTCCCGTTGCGGAGCACAGGCTCCGGATGCACAGGCTCAGTGGCCATGGCTCACGGGCCCAGCCGCTCCGTGGCATGTGGGATCTTCCCGGACCGGGGCATGAACCCGTGTCCCCTGCATCGGCAGGCGGACTCTCAACCACTGCGCCACCAGGGAAGCCCTGTCCTCTATATTTATGAGTCTGTTTTTGTTTCATAGATACGTTTGCTTGTGTCCTATTTTATATTGCACGTATAAATGATACCATATGATATTTGTCTTTCTCTTTCTGACTTCCTTCACTTAGTATAATAATCTCTAGGTCTATCCATGTTTCTGAAAATGGCATTATTTCATTCTTTTTAATGGCTGAGTAATATTCTGTTGTATATATACATAAATACATATATGTATATATGTATGTATACATAGCATATCTTCTTTATCCATTCATCTGTCGATGGACATTTAGGTTATTTCCATATCTTGGGTATTGTAAATAGCGCTGCTATGAACATAGGGGTGCATGTATCTTTTCAAATTAAATTTTTGTCTGGGTATATGCCCAGGAGTGGGATTGCTGGATCGTACGGCAACTCTATTTTTAGTTTTTTGAGAAACTTCCATGCTGTTTTCCATGGTGGCTATATCAATTTACATTTCCACCAACAGTATAAGAGGGTTCCCTTTTGTCCACACCCTCTCTAGCATTTGTTATTTGTAGGCTTTTTAATGATGGCCATTCTGACGGGTGTGAGGTGGTACCTCATTGTAGTTTTGATTTGCATTTCTCTGATGATTAGCGATGATGAGCATCTTTTCATGTGCCTATTCTGGGCTTCTGTCTTACAAAGTGAAAAGGTGCTATTGTAAGAATAAAGTTTTAAATGCCCTTTAGAGCTTCTCTAAAGAAGTTTGGTCTTTTATAAGATTCAACATGTTTAAAGCTATGTATATGTTCTCATCTGATATTTTAAGTTTTTATAGATTGGAAAATACTTCAAGTGAGTAAATAAGCTCTGTGGCAAGTTTCTTGCTAGCATTTAGAAGCTGGTGGGTAATGATTACTAATATATATAGAAGTTTAGAACAGTGCTTAACCAACTGCAGCCCACATGCCAAACGTGGCCCACTACCTGATCCTACCAATGGAGTTTCATTGAAACGTAGTCGTGCCCATTCATTGATTTATTGCCTATGGCTGCTTTGGTGCCAAGACAGAGTTGAGTAGATGTAGCAGAAACAGTACGGCCCAGGGGAATTCCCTGGTGGTCCAGTGGTTAGGACTTCACACTCTCAGTGCTAAGGGCCTGGGTTCAATCCCTGGTAGGAGAACTAAGATCCCCCAAGCCGCGTGGCGTGACCAAATAAATAAATAGATAAGTCTTAAGAAAAAAAAAAGAAAGAAAGAAACAGTATGGCCCGCAAAGCCTAAAATATTTACTATCTGGTCGTTTACAGACAAAATTTGCTGACACTTAGAGTTTTACAAATGACTTTCCATCTCTATAGATTTAAATCTAAATACACATTTGGTTAAATATCACAGGAGTCTGAAAGGTGGGTATCATCCCCCTGGTACAGATGTGTAAACTAAGATGCACAGCTTGTAAATGGCAAAGCCAAGGATTAATTCCAGCCCACTAACGCCACCTCCCATATCTGGTCATGAACTCTTAGCCTTTCAGTCCTTCATCAGTTTTACTTTACTAAGATGTTTTCCACTGTATAATTAACGTCCTGACTACACCATTTAATCATCCGTCAAGCACCTCCTGTGGGGCAGGCACTGCTCTCTGCACTAGGGCACAGCCGTGGACACTTCTGCCATCGTATAGCTTACATTCCAGATGTTGTGCATAAACCTCACGAGTTCCCGGGGTCCTTATCACGCTCACCCACTCCGTCACTCTGGCTCACCAAGTGTGATCATGTATGGTGCCAAGTTCGGCCGCTGCAATAGTGAACCACATGGATTGGTTCCCCGCACCCCGACCCCTGGAAGTAGGAGAAGAAATTCACAGTCCAGTGGGACATGGCCTTTAGGGCACACCCTCGATTTCTAGAATGTGATACAGACCAGAGATATCATGAAATATAGTATGATGGCTTATTTACATGCCTTTCTATCTCATGATTTTGCTCTAAGGGCTACAATTAGGAGCTGTGATCTGTGTAAACTGAGTCAAAAGTGTGCGGAAATTATGTAGATAAGTACATCTTAAATTTTGACGTGCATATGGGTTTTAATGTGGGGATCTTTTGAAAATTCAGGTTTTGATTCCATGTCTCTGGGGTGTGGTCTAGGGTTCTAACAAGCTCCCAGGTGATGCTCTGAGGTCCTTGCTTTGAGTAGCAAGATACCGGTGAACAGTCCAGGTTCCTCTAAAAACCTCTCAAATTTGATGCTAGAAGCATGGAACAGGGCTGGGTTCTCAGATTTAAAGACCAGGGTTTGAGCAGGCAAGCTCCATTGTGGATGAAAACCAAAATCACCCCCTGCAGACTTGAGACGTTGGTTGGTAGTCATTCACCCCACTCACCAGTTTTCTCTTCTCTCTTGCTAGCTCCCCCTCTTCCTTAATTTTAGCCTCCTCCTTGCCCCCAGCCCATCCCACAGCCTGTTCTGTGGTTCAGACCACGGAAGCCAAACCCCTGGTGGAGGTGCTAATAAGACTTTCTGTTTTCTCTGCTCAAGTTCAAGTGAGGAAAGACAGCAGCATTTCCAGTGCAGACTCTTCACTCCCGGTAATTCTGTCAGACTGACTCGCACGTCTTCCCAGCCTGTCTGCTCAGGCTGCACAAGCTGGTGATTAAAACTTAGAGCAATGATTAGACCCTTTACTTTCAAAACAGATTTGGTTTCCAGACCAGACGTCAACATTCATTATAATACAGACTAATAAAAACAAATCTGGGAACTTTTTTTTTTTTAAGTTTTTGTGTCGTGAAGCCTGTAACAGCATTAAAACCATTTTGGGGGAAAAAAAATTTATGATCCCCCAGAAAAATACTCAGTGAACATTCCCTTCTGTTTCCCATCCAAATATATTGCACATATATGCACATAGTGGAGACAAAAGTTTGTACTATAATTTTTTCCACTTATTTTATGATGAGCATTTTTTATATTGCTCCATGATCTTCTTATTTTTAAAGGCTGCACAATATTTCTTCTAGTTGACAAACCAATGTGTTTGTAAACTTAAATAGTTCTCCTTTGTGGAATATATCAGTGGTCTCCTTTCTTTCTTTCTTTCTTCCTTTCTTTCATCTTCCCTCCTTCCTTTTTCCTCCCTCCCTCCCTCCCTTCCTTCCTTCCTCCCTTCCTTCCTTCCTACCTCCCTCTCTTTTCTCTGTCTCCCATCTTTGCCTCTTTCTCTCTCCCTACTTCCTCTTTCATCATCTTCTACTATCAAAAAAACAGTGTGCCATGAACATTCAATAACTCTTTCCCTTAAGTTGAATTATTTCCTTACGATACATTCTCAGCCAGCAGTAGGATAAGTGTTTTGTTTTTTTTTTTCCCTTCAGTATAGTCTGAGAAGCCCAGTGACCCAATCAGCATGGTGTTGCCATTCTCTATGAAAACCTCAGAGGGTGACACCCTAAACACATTTTATGTCTACCAGGCCAAATGGGTAGGTGTTACATTAATTCCAGCCCCTTATACCTGCGTTCATTCCTGGGATATTGGAATGAGTCTCGACTGGAAGTTTAGTCAGCTCAAACCAGATCCCCATGCTTACTGCACAAGTACTTTCTGTTCCCACTTCCCTCTAAATATACAGTGTAGATATTAGTGCCTCAATACATAAGGTTATCCTGGAGAATAAATCTGTTAGAATATTAGCTTATTGAGGGACATTCTTTTTTCTGTTTGGTTCACTACTGTATCCCCAGCATCTAGAACAGTGCATAGCACATGGTAGGTGTTGAATAGATGTTTGTTTCATGAATCATTAAAAAAAATAAGATCAGAAACAATGTAGAAAAGTGAAAGATATCTTTACTCCAAAGAGTTTAAAGCAGTGGTTCTTAAGGCTTTGGAGGACAAATGCATCCCTCACATCTGTGTGTTAACAGATAGAATTTTACAAATAATTTTTATAGGTCCAAAGAATCTGGAAGCTTTCCCATGGACACCAGGCAGTGTTGGCATTAAGAATCCCTGGTAAAAGAACCTCTACGTTCTAATTTATTTGCCGTCATCCTACCAAGCAGAACTTTGAAATAATAGTAATCCATACCTAATGGCTCATTCAGTCTTTATTATAGTCTGTCAAGATAGGCAGTAATATTCCTATTTTACAGAAACAAATCCCAGATTCAGAAAGATTCAAAAGACTAAATCAAAGTGACACACCTACTAAATGCAGAGCGGGAACTAGAACCCGGGTCCTCTAATTCAAGCCCAGCCCGGTTTCAGTTAAATGCCTCCATTGACCCTGCATTGATTTGCACAACCTTTGTCTTCTTAGCATTTGATTGATGGTTATTGTTAGTGCAGATAATTTGGGCTTCTTTGTAATGATCAAGACGTTTATACAAGGCAAGGTCTCAGACGATTAGGCCAAGGCGGGTGCTAATGCCACTCTCAGTTTCATCTGGAAATACCTAACTAGAGTTCATTAACTTGTCAACACTAGTTCCTTTTGAGCACCATACTGATACAATAAAATAGTGCAATCGATAGAAAACTTCAGCAGGCTTCATCTGTCTTCTTTTGTTACTCCTTTTTCTTTCTTTCTTCATCTTTTATTACTACCTTTTTTCCTGCCACTTTAAAATCGTTGTGCTTCTCATTAGCTGTGCAATTCTGTTTTATTGGAAATCCAGGTACATCTAGCTTTTCCCAGACCACCCCCATTATTGCCCCGAAGAGAGGGAAGCTAACCTTATCTGGGCTCACTGAGTAAATCTGGACTCTGCTGTGAGATTGCTAATACAGTAAATGAATTTTTCTTAAGTATAACGTGGCTTACTAACTATGTGGAAGACGATCTGGAAGCTTTGCAGAAGCTAAATAGTTCTCTGAGCTGATAGGGGAAGGCACTGTGGTTACCATCTACTGATGGGAATGTGAGAGTGAGAATGGTTATAAAAATGCCTTATTTTTTCTTCGTCCTTAATATTGCTCACTTAGTTACATTGGGAATTCTGGGGCTCATTCAACCTCTTTCTACAAAAGAAACACTCACACTTTGCCTATTCCTGGTGAGATGAACTTCGTGTTCTATTTCTCCCTCATTCCCTGCTCAGTTTCTGTCTCCTCCAAAACTTATTACATCATAGGAGTAATTGACTCTTTGACATGGATTTCTCCCGTTGGGCACATCTGGATTTGTTCCGAGGAAACACCATGTTTACTTTAATATGATGACTTTACCAACATCATCATGTTGGATTAGTCCAACCATCATGAATTATCACATGAGTCCATAGCTCTCTCTGAGAGCACCCTGGAGACCAAATAGGAAACTAAGCATTATCCCAGAGAGAAGGCTCACTCAGGGATCTGCATATTTCAACAATTTCCCTGTTCTTGGAGAAGTTCTCTAACAGCTCCTGGAATGCAAGATGGAAAGCATCCTCTCTCTACCATAGTTAAAGGACTGATCACGGAAATGAAAGTGCAATTACAGAAAAATTACCCCGGGGCCATGACCACATTTCATGAGCATTTTATTGCCATCACGACTCATGATTTCAATTTTCAGGACTGAGACTCTCTGCTGAAGCCCAATTTAAATCCTTAATATGAGAGTCTGTGCTTTACAGTCACGTGTCAATGCAGAGTCAATCAATTGGGGTTTAGTTCCCTGGGCCTGACCACAGTTATGTGCTGGGAGGGAACCAACAGGGTCGCATATGTAAATGGTACTGTGCTAATCAAGTGTGATATTTTCTGTTTTACTTCTGATCAACCACAAGACTAGATTTAAGACTACTGTTCAGTTTGAACTTGAAAGTGATGATTTTTACACCAGAATTCTTAATATCTGAGTTTTAGTTTAAAGGAAAAAGTGCTGATGCCTTTGAAAGTCAGGGCCATGCTGAAGTGTTTTCCAATTCTCATTAAAAAAAAAAAAAATCCTCTGAGCACTTTTGGAAATAAAAAAATCTTGTCCTGTGAATAATGTCAAAATCGAGTGTACCTCTGGAGAAATATTGATATAAAACCAAATCAATACGTCCCCACTTGTTACTGACTCTCTGTGTTGCTTTGGACAAGTTGTTTAACTTTTCTGAGCCTCAGTTTTGCTCAACAAAAGTTAATACTGCCATATAGATGGGAGATTCAGTTGCCTTTGTTTTTATGTTTAAAAACAAGCATTTAGTCTAACAGATATGAAACCTTCCTGCACATATATTCACACAGTCCAAGAGCCATTACGTTTCATATAATGAGAATGTACGATTCTTGGCAATCCGGTAATCTGGAATTGCCTCTAAGCTATTACACTGCTGACCTTTTTTTCTGAGTTTGGCCCTTTGTGCACCTCAAAAAGATTTAATAGTGTTCAAGATTATGAGATTGCTGCCATATACAGCATTGCTATTCTTCAAAAAATAAGACTTTGCAGGCTGAAAAGTCAAAGAATCAGTGTAGACATGCATGATCGACGTCTTTAAAATAATTAAAACCATTTCAAAATTGCATCAGAGGTACTATAGCAGGGTTTTAGGAGTCATCTCACTGGTACAGCCAGTACCCTGCTAATTGCCAGGGACAGTCCGGCTGCCTGGGTGACAACTTCTCCCTCCCTGTCTTCCATAACTCGCTTGACTGGGATGATCAAGGAGGGCTTCTGGGAGGAGGTGGCATCTTTGGAATTTAAGTGGGAAGGACATTCCAGGTAAGATGGATGCTATGGGGTAATATACAAAAGCAGGAAAACATTAAACCTGTTCGGTGATCACGGTGCAGTAGCATTTGATCTAAAGTAGGTGATTCCATTAGAGAAAGAAAATTAGAAAAGTTGTCTGAGCTCCAGTTTTAGAGAGCCTTGAATGTCAGGCTAAGAGGATAGAGTAGACCACACTATAAGCAAAGAAGAACCATGACTTCATCTGCTAGTTTCTTCTTATAACACATATCCACTGAGTACCTATTCCTGTGCTACCTTAAAGATAACCTTTGGTAAATAGTTCAGAATGCCTAGTCTAGAAGCATATCTAGATGGACTGAAGGAGGATGAGGCTATAGGGCAAGAGGAGAAACAAGTTAGGAGGCTATTGGAATGGTCCAGGTGAGAAATTTCACTGGTCCCAAGGATCTGGCACATACAGTAGAAAGTGGTCCTGGGGACCAAACTGAAGAGCATGGCCTCAAGAAACATCCTTTGTTTGGTAGTTTCAGTGCTTGTGTTGGGACTTAAGAGTCCCTCCCAACATATATATATCTTCAACTTATCACAGTTTACCTTCAAATAATACTGTGGTGTTTCACATATGGTGTAAGAACCTTACAAACAGTGTACTTCCATGTCCCCCTTCCCCAGCCTTTGCGGTATGGCTGTTACACGATTTACTTTATCGTATGTTGTAGATAAACCCCACAACACATTGTTATTTCTGCTTTAACCAATCAGTTACCTTTTCAATTACTTGTTCAATCACCTTACATAAAAAAATAGAAAAAAAAGTTCTATTTCCCCACATATCCACCATTTATCATGTTTGTGTAGATCCATATTTCCTTCTGATATCCTTTTCCTTCCAACTAAAGGACTATTTAGCATTCTTTGTGGTGCTCTTCTGCTGGTGTTGAATTCTTTCACCTTTTGTCTATATGAAAAAGTGTTCATTTCACTTTTAATTTTGGGAGATATTTTCATCAGGCTTGGAATTCCCGATTGATGTTTTTTCTTTGAGTGTTTTAAAGATTTGCTCCATAGTCTTCTAACTTGCGTTGTTTCTGGCAAGACATCAGCTGTCATCCTTATTTTTCTCCTCTGTTTGTAATGTGTCTTTCCCCCACCACCCATGCCCAGCTCCTTTTAAGATTTCATTTTTATTACTAGTTTGAAACATTTTGCTTATGATAAGAAACATTTTGAGGAGTGAATCAGGAGGGTGTTGAAACAGATAAGATGTGAGCACTAGGAAAAGAGACTAAGTAAATGTGAGCCTGCACAGATTAATTGAAACTGATAGTTGCTTCTTTGAGTCCAGTACTAACTATCTCTACAGGTGTGAAGGAGAAATATCACTACAGAATGTGCCCTAAATGTACCCTAAAAGAAAAGTAGTAGCCAACACTTGAAGAACACTGTATGTGCATATTTGTGTGGGTTTGTACACACACACACACACACACACACACACACAACACCACCAACAACCCTATGGCATAGGTACTATTACAGTATCCATTTTATACATATTAAAACTGTTGCGCAGAATGGTTCAATAGCTTTAGCACATCGCCGGTAAGTGGCAGAGCTGGGATTTGAACACAGATCATCAAATTAACAGTAGTGCCTTCAACCACTGTTTTAAACTGCCTCTTCCAGTAAATGGCAGCCAGGTATATCAGAAGCAAGATATTGACAGATTTACGGGGCACCTTTGTTATAAATATTCCACGTTAAAGGGGAAGAAGATGCTGCTTCTTGGACCTGGAAGATGCTACTTTCGGAGCAGTGACCTCCTGTCTGATCTTCCAGCCTCTGGCTTAGATATTGATGTTCCTTCAAATATACAGTGTCCATAATCTTAGAGACTAGACATCTAGCTACACACCGTAGTGTCTACTCATGGTTGCTACCCAGTGTGCCCAACACAAAATAGAAATTTCTGCAGGTGGAAGGCAAGGAGTTCACAAACATGTTTGAACTCAGGCATCAGCCCATTTATAAGGCATGAGAAAGAAAGGAAAAACACCAAAATTCTTGTAATTTCTCTGGCCTACCTATTGTACTGATAATGACAGTCATCATTTACTGAGAATCTTCTAGGAGCTAAGTACTTTACTTCTAATCGTTAGAGTAAGGACCCACACTGCTACTGTTACAAACCTTATGTTTCTTTCAACTGTGAACTATTCTTTGCAAACTACTTAACCTTGCTGTACCTCAGTTTCCTCATCCACATCATGAGGTTAATACGAGTAGCTACCAAAATGCTGTTTTGAAGATTAAATGAGATGATGTATCTATAAAGTGCCTAGGATAGTGCCAGGCACCTGCCAAGCATTCAGTAAGTATATGATGCTAGTATTATTACCTCCGTTGTTTCTTCTACCTGGGAGTCCCTGCTTTGTCCATCCAAACCTTAACCGTCCTGCAAAATCAAGTCAGCATTTAGCCTGCCACCCTGATCACTTCACTCAGGCACAACCTCCGTTTCTGCTAACAGTCAGTAAACACAGCCCGAGCTTCTCAATTGATTGTATTCCTCCACTTAGGCTCATTTTGCCTTTTCAACTAGATTGATTCATCATTCATTGAATTCATGTGTCGTCTGAGCACCAACCAGGTACCAAGGACTGTTCTGGTTTACCTTTCTTATTAACTGGTCTAGGGTTAGACCGGTAGATAAGAAAGGTAAGAAGCAAATCTCTGCCTCATGGATTTATGTATTGATGTGGGGAGGGGGAGGGTACAGACAAAAAATAATATGAATAAGCAAAGCATGTGGCATGTTAGATGGTAACAATGATATGGATATAAATAAAGCATAGAAGAGAGATAGGAAGTGTTGGAGGATATCATGCAGTCTTCAGCATTGGAGTCAGGGAAGACTTGGGTGAAGGAAGAGTACAAGCCGTGGAGACCCAGGTGCAGAGCTGCCCTGGATGAGGATACAGCAGGTACAAGGGCCCTGAGGTGGGAATGTTCATGGTCAAAGGAACATCAGGGTTAGTGTGGCTGGAGTGGAGTCGGCAGAGGGCAGAGTTGTAGGATAGAAGGTTGACAGGTGAAGGAGGTGGGGCAGATTAAATGGTGCCTCACAGCCCCTTGTAATGGACTCGCCCTCCACTTTGATGTGAGAGCCACTGGATGTCCTGAGTGAAGGGATCACTGAGGCAGGAGCCATATCTTATAAGTGATGAACCAATATTAGAGCAGAGTTTGGAGTTGACAAAGCATCCTCACAGCCTTCATGGAACCCTGTGCGGGCAGGATTATCCCACCCATTTCAGAGGTGAGGAAGCCGCTGCTCAGAGGGGAGTTGTAAAGTCCCTACTGTCATGCAGCTTTGGTGGCACAGGCAGGGTAGAAACCAAGATTCCCCAACTTCCAGCCCAAGAAGGCTCGACAGCAGGTAGAAGTTGAGCCCCACTGGTGTTCCTAGGTTGAATCCAATGGTCCTATAGTCCTCTTCACCGATTCCTCCGTCTACCTCCTCTGGCTTCTTCCCCTCCTGTGTCTAACTAGCTCTAAAGCGCCCCTGGAGGAAGAACTTAGGGCTGGCTTATGCCAGGTGGGCAGAGCCGGGGTACAAGAGACTTGACAGTACCTTCATGTGAATTAGAAACAGCCATCCCCTCGAGGGCCACAGTCCCCATGGGCATAAGGTTGCATTAACACAGGGTGAATTTCAGCCCTTGCCCACCTCCTCCAAGGGCCTTTGCGCAGTACGCAACCTTCACCACTGTAAATGACAGGCTGATACCTCTTCATGAATTTCTGTATTTCACACGTCAATGTAACACAGTGGAGGTCACATAAAGGTACTCAGTGAATCATGAGTGACTGAATTCTTTCTCGTTTTTCATCTCCTAATGTGATGAAGACACTATTTGTCAGCCTATGGTATAGGATATAAATTATGGCACACTTTTTTTTGAGCATATACTATATGTCAGCGCGAGTCTAGGCACTGGGGATATGACTACAAAAAACTGACAAAAATCCCTGTGTTGATGGGTCTTACATTCTAGTGGAGGAGACAAGTAATCAATGAGATAAATCAACATAAGTATGGCAGAGAAGAGAAAAATAAAGCATGGAACGGGGTACAAAGTTTTAGTGAGCTCCAGAAATGCTGACTAGACCAGCCACGGCAGCCTTCACAGAGAGGTTGATGTTTGAGCAAAGATCTGAATGAAGAGAAAGAGGTACCGTGGTAGACAGAATAATGGCCCCCAAGATGTCCACATCATAATCCTTGGAACCTGTGATGCCACCTCAGGGCAAAAGCAACTTTGCAGATGGGATTAAATTAAGAATTTTGTATTTGGGAGATTATCCTGGCTTATCCTTGTGGGCCTAGATAATCACAAGAGTCCTTCTCAGAGGGAAGCAGGAGGCCAGAGACAGAGATTTGAGGATGCTTCAGTGCTGGCTTTGAAGATGGAGGAAGGGGCCACAAGCCCAGAAATGTCAGGGGCCTCTAGAAAGTGGGAAAGAGGAGGAAACAGATTCTCCTCTAGGGGCTCAGGAAGAAACACAGCCCTGACCACACCTTGATTTTAGCCCAGTGAGACCTGTTTGGGATGTCTGCCCCCCAGAACTGGAAGATAACAAATTTGTGTCGTTTTAAGCCACTGAGTTTGTTGTACCCTGTTGTTGCTGTATTATAGGAAACTAATACAGCAACTGTGTAAATATCTGGGGAAAGAGCATTCCAGGCAGGGAAAGCAGGAGGTGCAAAGGTCCTGAGGTGGAATGTACCTGCTGTACTCCATGATGCCAGTATGAGTAGACTGGGCCAGAGTGAGTCAAGGGGACTTGAGGTACAGGGGGCCAGGGGCTGGGGGAAGATTATGTAAAACATTGCAGGCCACACTGGTTTTACTCCAAATGCCAGGAGGCCCTACTGGAAGCTATCAAGCAGAGAATTGTTGTCATCCAGTTCATGTTCTAACAGGACCACTCTGACTGCTGTGGGGGGTGATATAGGGGGTATGGAGTCAAGGGCAGAAGCTGGGAGACCAGTTAGGAGGCTTTTGCTATAATCCAGGCAAAAGAGGTTGTTAGCTTGGACCAGGGTGGTGGCAGCTGGGAAAGGGTGACAGAGTGAGAAACAGTCAAATTCTGAATATATATTGAAGATGCAGCCCATAGACCAGATAAAGGATAAATGTAATACATGTTAAGTTTAACTGGAAGAGATCCTGAATACAGTTTTCAGTAGTTAAAAATTTAATGTGGAAAGGTGGCACACACAGAAGGCCAGAAGTAGAATGGATAATAATCCAGTCTCCAAATAAAATGCACTAGGTTCAAATCCTGGCTCCTCCACTCGCCAGAAGTATGTCCTTGAGCAACTTTTTTGGGCCTTAGTTTCCTGATCTGTAGCATGGGAGTATAATGGTACCTGCAGAGACTGTATGAACATTAAAGAGAAAAATGCTTTGTAAGACCTAGTGTCTAACCCATAGTAAGTACTCAAAAAATGTTCTTTCTCATCATCTAGAACTCACTGATTTTCAGAGATATTTTTCTATTTGTAAAATGCTTGAAGAATTTAATGTGGAGAAGTATTTGAAAACAAATGAAATCTCTCCCTTCCTGTGGGGCATGTTCACAGAATAGCTGGGATGCTAACACGTTTCTCTTGGTCCCGTAATAGATTTCCCGTGCTCCATTATCAACTAGTTGCTGTATCTGTCAATCCTGGCTTTGAAAAAGGAGGCTGATCCTTCAGCCTTTTAAGGAAGAATGAGTGTTACATGGCAACTGAATATTTATAACACACTGTCCTCTTTTTAAAGCAGTTGTTTTACCCTCCCAACATCAAACCACGGAGCCCAAGGAAACCTCAGATGTTGGAGAATATCAAATATGGTCTCTTTTCCTCTTTTTCCTGGTAGATCTGACACACCTTTGAACCTTCAAAGGCCGCAGTAATCAGTGATGTAGGGAGACGTGCGACATTACGTGCATCATTGTGAAGACGAATTTCTTAATGTGAATGGCGTAGTGTGGAATAGCGGTTGGGGCTGAATTAAAATGTGAGGATCTGTAACTCAACAAAAAACACAGAACAAAGGGAGGAGAGAGACATGGAACAGGCTGATGAAAGACACATTGCTGATTCGGGACTTCACTGAAGAGAGCTAGATAAAAGGGAGATATTGCTTAAGTAGGCTCATGTAATCCTGGTATCTTAATTAAAATGTTTTTAACAAAAGAGGAAGAGGAATAGTACTGAAAGTTTGGGGGAGGTTCAATGAACGAAAATAAATTACAGAGGGGAAGAAAAGAGGATGATTTAGGTTAAATGTTGAGAATAACTCCTTAAGCAAAATAATCTTGAGTTTCAGTCATAAAGGATATTTGAAAATCGGTTGGACAAAGGAGGCAATCGACTTTGTGGCCAGAGTGGGAAACAGCTTTCTAATTTTAGAGTTTGCAGCCGTAACATCAAGAAGTAACAAAAAGAAAGAAAGCAGATAAAAACAGGAGGAACAAGGGTCTCAAAAATTGACTAAATCCAGAGAATGAGTCCTGGTGATATGTACTTTTCCCTTTTCTTACGTACAGGACACTGCCTTAAATGTCCTCCCTCCATTACTTTATCTGAGACAGGAACACGCTGTTCCCCCTGCTATTGGGAACGTTTGATTAGGGGCCCTCCTTTCCCTGGATCACCATAAGATTCTGCCTGAGAAGCTGGTTTAAGAAAGTAAAGAAGCACTTGGTTTTGGACCTGATAAAGTCACACAGGGTTTTTCTCTGAGTCCATCCTAGAATAACCCAGAGGCATCCATCATCACCCAGTCTCTCGGGCACATGTGAAGCCAAACCTCATTTGCAGGGTGGCTGTACCATCCACAGCCACAGCCAGCACGGTCTTCTGCCATTTAATGAGGCAGTTCAGCTGCAAGGGAGGGGAGAGCGATGTCCCGTCCAATCCGATGATTAAATGCATCAGGTGTTATGTAAAAATGAAAGAGTTTCCTCTTCTGTGAGGTTGCCTTACGGAATGGAAAACTCAAAAACTCCTTTGGAAAAAGAAGAAAAGAGATACTACCAGCTTGCCATCTGCTATTTGATGGCGTTCATTAAACAAATAGATAGTTATTAAATAACCTTTATTATTAAAGTTTAAAAGTTAAAGCATGCATTTGCATACTAGTGCGACCTGGCAGAAGAAAGCCAGAGTTAACAGAGACTATCCAGTAACTACTATGTACCCTGAACTGGAGGATGACACGCATAGTATATAATAGGCGCCTGTGGTGGGTGGTGTATGTGTGTGTTTCTGCGTGTTATCAGTCAGGTAGACAGGACTAGAGGTGAGTGAGAAGAGAAGAGCCAGGTTAGAGGAACACAGGACAATGAAGGTGTAAAGTCACCAGAGAGTCTGGCAAGTTTGGGCAAAAGCAGTATGGTTGGAGCTATAGGAGTTGCGGCCAGAGAGATGTGTTGGAACCACTTGGGGATGCTCAGCCATGGCAAGATCAAATCTGTTTCCAGTGGTGATTGGGGGTTTGGCAACATGGGACGGGTCCTTTACAACGTTCATCAACTTTGACCTAGTAACCCCATTTTTGCTAGTCCATTCTAAGGAATCCTGTTTAGAGAAAAACAAACAAGTAAGCAAAGAAAACTTTACATACAATGATATTTTATTTGCATTTTAATAACAGAATTGGAAGAACCTAAACGTATGGGCATAACATCAGGGGAATGGTTAAATGCGGGCTGATGCATCCCCATGATGTATTGTGCAGCTACCAAATGATGTTTACAAAATTTGCAACATGGGCGAGAAGAAAACTTGCTATTTATCATTAGGTTCAAAACACAAGATACAAAATTATTCAGACCAATTTCAACTTGAGCAAAAAGTATATTAAAACCAGGAAGGAAGAATTAATTTACTCACAACCCTGTATCAGACCAACAGAAATACTATTCTATATAGTATATATTTAGAATAGTATTTCTGTTGGTCTGATACAGGGTTGTGAGTAAATGAATTCTTTTTTTTTTTGTACTGATTGTAAATAGAATAGGTTCATTATAGAAACTTCAGAAAATATATTAAAATACTATTTGCCCCCAAATTCTTATCTCAGTGTCTGCTTCTGGGAAGACCAGACTAAGAGTGTTGAGGTCCTGGTTGTGATTCTACTATCCAGGGGGCTCTTATATAAAAAGGAACAATGAGTCATGAAGAACCTGCAGGTGAGCTACAGGAGAGTAGACAACATGTCAGGGAACATGGTTCTAGAGAAGGAAGGGATATATTCCAGGGAAAATCCCCTGGGTGGAATCTGTAGGAGTTGGCAACCACTTGGGAGTGCAGTATGGCGGAAACGAAGTAAACCATCCATAGGAAATAAGCGTCTAGCCCTTCAACAGCTGAGAAAAGGGAAGCCAGAAACCTTATGGGTTTGGGCAAGAGTGGGTGGAAGGACAGGACTCAATTTGATTTAAGACATGTTGTGTTTGAGGTACCCACAGGATAGTCACTATCATTAATTGTGAAACTTGCACTGGAAAAGCATTTGACGAACGCCCAATACGTACGCGCTGAATTGCAAAGCATTGTTTTTCCACATGGGGGTTTTCTAACAGGCACTTTCTTTGAAGGCCAATCACACATTTATGAGCTCATGCCAACCAGAAAGCTTGGGATCTGGGCTACGTGCTCACGCATACTGAATACATACTGAGATGAATACAGCTGTTGAGGCTGGACTACATATGTGTGTTAGAAAAATAAGCCCATCTGTAACACTCTGCAAGATGCCTCCAGGTGTTCAGAAGTAGCTCTTTAACATGAATATTTTATCAATGCCAGGGCAGATAAAGGAAAATTGTCTCCATTATATTCCCATCACCGTCACACGTGGTTGAATGGACCTCTAACTAAAGAATGTAAATATGTTTAAAACATTTTTCACCTCTTTTGAAACCAGCAAGTTCTGATTTGTGTTGTTACTGCTCCTGCTAGATTCATGAAATATTTCGAAGGCAATTCCGTCTTGGAAGTGTGATTTGGCAAATTTTCATCCAAAGCGTTTGCCTTTATTTATTTATTTTTCAGCTAGCAGTTCTAACATGGGGAAATTGATGTTTTAGAGTAAGTGGTAGAATATGTGTGGGCGGGGGGAGGGTGTTTTACTTGTGTTTTATTTTTAAGTCCAACTTTTCAAGTAAGGATAACAAATATCATGAAGGAAAGTTTATTTAAGAAAATGTGTTCTGCAGGGGTGGCCCCTCAGCTCTGACAGGGCAAGGTCAAAGACAAGGTCAGATCCCAGACTTTTGCTTAAAACCATTCAGGGGCTTCTCATGGTCCTCAGGATTCAGAACAGTCCCATGAGAATGGAAGAGGCCTGCCCTCTCCTCCCCTTCCAGCCTTTCCCAAAGCTTCTGGAGCCCTACCCTCTGCTTCAGCCCTTCTGGTCTTTGGCCATGTTCTGCCTCTGTGCCCTTTCACTTGCTGGTCCCTGGCCAGGAACTCTCTCTCCTCCTCGTATCCCTGGATGAACCCCGCTTGGCCTTCAGGTCTCAGCTCAGTTGTCATTTCTTCCAGAAAGCTGTGGTCTTCTGCCGGGCAGTCCAAGGGGTGAATTTTCTAAAAAATTTCTATAGACTCAGTGACTTCACAAAGCACTGAAGGGCCAAAGAATCCAAACAGTGTGTGGTGATTGTCTTGTTACAGAGGCTATTTTTGGCTTGAGGAGGAAATCAACATGGAATCATAGGCATCTTATTCATGTACTTATCAGACATAACTGTGGAGCAGATACCCTGAACCAGGCACTATGCTAAGCCCATTACCTGGATTATCCAGGTAATGGACGCATGCTATGTGCCTGGCCTTGTACTGGGAACCGGGGGACACAGCGGCAAACCAGGAAGACGTGCTGCCTGGCCTCATGGAGCTGGTAGCCTGTGCGGAAGGCAGACATTGATAAACACTGAATGGATGTGTGATTAATGAGAAGCTGAATAAGAGCTCTGGATGTAACGGGCAGGCTGCAGGCAACCCCCCCCCCCCAGCAAAAGAGACTAAAGGAGTCTAGAAGGGGTGCTTGAGCTGGGAGTACACGGATGCATCCGGGGGGTCAACCAGGCACAAGAAGGGAGGAATGATGAGGAACAACAGTAGGTGGAAAGCCCTGAAGCCAGCATTTGCGACCTGAGGATGCCGAGGAGGCTCGTGCTGCAGAAGCACAGCCCAGGAGGACAGTAAGGGCTCCTGAAGTCGGAGCGCCATTGGGAGCCAAGCCTGCTGGCCCTCGCTGGCCTTGGTAACATTGGCGGCTTCATCCTTTCGCAAGGGGAAGCAAATAACGGCATTAATGAGAGGAAGGAGAATGTTTCAGAAGATCTATTTGGCTGCTGGACAGAGAACTTCTGGAGTCATCACTCAAATTGCAAACTCCTCTGGTAAAACTTTCTTTTCTCTGTTGATTACTTTGGCCAAAGCCATTTCTTTTCCACCCTAAACATACTTAACAGAAATGACCGTCACATTTATTTTTATTGGGAATTTATTACTTCTTTGGTGCTAATCATTCAGATGCTCTGCTATGGACTGTCAGTCACTGTGAGGTTTCTTGTTTTGGGATCAGACATCCCCAGAGCCCCTGATAGTGACTCGTTACTAGAGAAATCATTTCTGATGTCACTGGTGGTCACTTCTGGAAAACCGTGGTGCCTGGGGACTCTCGGGAACAGTGGTCTGCACCCATTTCTCCCAGCTGTGTGCCAGCAGGCCTTGAAAAGCAGGTGTGGCATAATTTACTATAGTAGATTGGCTTCGCCGCACCCTAGGAGTCCACCAGCCATCATCTCCCCACCCCACCCCAGCTTTAAAATTAGCTCCACAATACACATTTCCATACTAATGGACAATTTCCATATCGCCCCATTTTATTGTCAGCATAACTCTGTCCTGTAAACCTGCAACAGATGACTCAGGTCAGCTGACATTTGGCCTCCAGAATATTGGGAAAATAGATAGCTGGAAATGATGCAAACTTACTATATTGGCCCTCCGACTTCCTAAATTTGCCACTGAAAGTTTGGTGTTTGTGGACTGTTTCTTCCGTTAAGTAGGCAAACTTCAGCCCCAGAAGGTAATAAAGCAAACTTTAAATCTCATCCCAGGTACAGCAACGCTGGCTGAATGGTGCATTTGATTGCATATGAAATACGAACTGAGCAGCACAGAACCCTCCTCCCAGCACCTTTCAGCACATTGAGATCAGCTGCAAGAATGGGATAAATTGGAGATTGATTTCTGCTGCTCCATTCATTTGCAGAAATTTACAGACAATTAAACTGTCCCCCTGCAGTAAAGGTATAGCCGCTCCCTTTAGCCGGAGGCTGATTGACATTTGCTACGTATCCTCTGCGATAGTTAGAGTTGTGATTCTCCAGTTATACTTGAGTAAGGAGCTCTCTCCACGCACAGCCCTGGGGAGGTGAGTAGCATCCTGCTTGGATCAGAGGCCTGCGTTCCCATCTCTCACTTAAGAGCTAAGTGACTTCGGATAAGTCTCTTATATCTTTGAACCTCAGGAAAACAGGCATGGTGGTTCTACCTGTGAGTTCTTGGATGTATTAAATGAGATAATGTCACAGTGTGCCTAGCACAGTGCCTGGCACATAATAGCTACTCACTAAATAGCAGTGTTTCCTTTGGCAGACTCAGTGAGTCCAGGGCCACAATGCCAAGTATATTTTAGGATTAGAAAGGTAAAAAAGGAATAGGCTGTGACCTTCAGACTTGAGTCCAGAACCCAGGCTTCAAACTCATCAAAGGAATAATTCTCATGATCTTTCAACCAGACATGGAATTCAAACTCAAAGCATCATACCTTTGCACGAAACCGGTAAAGGCTCCCCGCTGCCTGGGAAGCACATCAGACCTTCCCAACATGATCTACAAGACTGTCCACAGTCAGGCCAGGCTGAAAAGTCTCAGGTGGCACTGCCCTCCCTGCACTCCCTGCTTCAGCCAGAGGGATGCTGCCAGCATCTACGATGCTTTTCCCTGTTAAAATAACTTCTCTTAGCACATAATTTTGCCCAAAAGTTACAGAGTTGGAGAGAGAACAAAGGCAGTGGCTTGTGGCTTCTTTATAAAATTGTTGCTCTTTTTCTCTCGCATTTATTACCTAATGCAGAGACATGAGCTAGGGCGGGCACATATGAGTTCTCTGGCCACTTCCTGCCCCTTTGGGTGTTGGCTCATGAGGGCCCTCTGCCAGGTAGCAAGACAGGTCCGAGCTGCTGTCTGGCCTTGGGTTCACTGTGAAGAGGGCAGGGCTATTCCTCTCAAATCTCACTACTTTCTTGGAGTGGCTCTTGGAAGACTTTTCAGCCCTCAGCTGGACGTGGAGGGAGGCAGCAGTGACAGCCAAAACATGGAGAGCGGTCCCAGCTGTAGAACACCAGTCTGGGCCCAAACCTTTCTGTTCCCCTTCACTTCTGGGACACCAGCCCAGTTCGTCTCTACCCTGGACAGCTCTTGCCTTGACGGTGTCCTAGGTGGTTTCCCTGGGAACAAACCTTGCGACTCAGAGATCTTTGTGGAGAAGGGGAGGGGTGTCTGCATCCACAGAGAGATGAGGGCAGCAGGAGGGGGCAGTGGGAAGAGGTGAACGGAGGAGACACGGACTGCGATTACAGCAGGGCTCTTGGCCAGCCTGGGGCCAGTTGGGACTCTGGGTGCCCCCGACCATGGTCGCACCTGGAGGCGGGGGGCTGGCCTTACACACCCCTTACCACTAACTGTATCCCTTTCTGCTTCATGATCTTCAAATCAACTATGAAGTGGAGGCAGAGTCCATGAAAATACTGTGAAAACATACTGTGATTCCCTTTTATGACATGTCTGGAGAAGGCAGATGTGTACAGACAGGAAGTAGATTGATGGTTGCCGGCGGCTGGAGCTTAGAACAGGGGAGTGAGCATATGGGCATGAGGTTTCTTTGGAGGCTGGTGGAAATGTTCTAAAATTAGTTTGTGGTGATGATCACACAACTCTGTAAACTTCCTGATAATCGTTGCATTGCCCCCTTAAAATGGGTAAATGTAACGGTACTTAAACTGTACCTAGATAATACATTAAAAATACTGTGGGAAGGAAGGAGGATAGAGGGACTCCAACCAGGGAAAGTTGACCCCCAACTCTCCTTCTCCCCAGATCGAAAGCTCAGATTTGCATTTCAGGAGGAATCTCAGTGCTCTGTGAAGACAGGGTTGGAAAAAAGAAACCCAACAGATAAACATTTCTTTACTCTAACCCTGAAAATCTGTTCGTCACAAGGCAGCCAACATGAAATATGTGTGTGTAGATATATATGTAAATGTAAGTGGGTTCATGTCATTCTTCAGCTTAAAACCCGCCCAGAAAAAGAAACAAACAAAACACCTTCCCATGACCCACATCTCACGCAGAGTAAAAGCCCAAGGGCTCTCTGCAGTCTATGTGGCTGGCCACGCAGGGTCTGAATTCCCTTTACCAGCTCCCTGGACTGTCTCCCCCGCTCTTCCAGGCCAGGCCTCCCTGCAGCGCACACTTGCCAGGGTCTGTTCCTGCTGCTGCTGGTGCCTTGTCCTGCCACAGGGTGCCTTCCTTGCTTCATCCTCCAAGGCCGCCTTCCCAGTGGGCCCGTCCCGGCCTCCCCTCCTCTGTGCACAGTGAGCCCTCCCTGCGTATCTGTTCTCCTGGACCGTGTTCATTGTCTGTCTCCTCCATCTAGAATGTGAGCTGCATGAGGGCACTGCACTCTCCCAGATGCCGAGAATTACTCCTGGCAGGAAGGAAGGGATCCACAGATAGTTTCTGAAGAAATGAATGAATGAAAATAAATCCACTCTTTCTCTCCTTGTCACGTTCTTCATCCTTTCTGCTTCCTCCTTCCCTTGGCCCCCATCCTCCCCTCCCACCCCCAACCCCTCCCCTGTCCCTCACAGTTGCAGGGGCCTCCTCATTATTTCCAAGGTGCTCTTTGGGACTGTGTGATGTAGCATGAAACTTGCTTTTAATGCACTGCCAATTTCTCCTGAGATTGAGAATCAGGGAGGAAAGCAAATGAGACTGTAAACCCCAACACCCTTCGACAGAAAGACACAGGCCCCAGTCAGCCCATGGGAGACGAGAGATATTTATGTAAGGGTGACAATTCCCTGTAGTAAAACGCTGCATGAGTGAGTCTGCCAGAGGACAGAGTTCTGCCCTTTGACTGAAGCAAGATTGGATGAGGCGCCCGCAAGCCTCCGGCTTTTCCAGGCTCAAAGACGTGGATGGATCATTGGTCACCGACTGAAGGCGCATGGCTAGTCGTGCACTTGCCTCTGCGTGCCCCGTGTCTGCGTGTGTTCTTGTGGCTGAGGGAACTGTGTTGGTTTGCAGGGGGAAGGTGTGTTGTGTGTGTCCTTGGGTCTAGGCATGTGATGTGTGTCTGTTGCATGTGCATCTGTTAATGAGTGTGTGTGTGTCAGTGTATGTGTGTGACCCTATCAAATGGATTCTGAGTGTGTACACGTGCACGAGTGCATGAGTGTTTGTGTTTGGTGAGAGAGAACTTTGATGTAAGTGTGCATGTGTCTAGTAGTCTAGAAATCTGGAGGTGGCTGCGTGTCTGCAAGTGTCTGTTTAAGATCTGGCGTCAGGCCACCCACAGCTGAATTACTCACTCCTAAAAGGCACCGAGTGGCTTGTCTTCATTTCCTCACATCCGCTGCCCTGGTATGAATAAGACCATCCTTCACTTTTGTGCTATTCTTTGGAGAGTGCAGACCACCTTCAAGTGCCATTTCTCATTTCATTCTGATAACCAAGAGCACAGGAGAGTTATCGTCATTTACAAACGAGAAATTCCCCTTAAAGCCCTCCCTGTCCTCTCTGGGGCTGGTCGTGCCGTTGATCCACTCCCTTCCCACCGCCTTCAGCCATCCGTCTCCCTCTGGGGTCACCTCCCGTCTGTGTCTTCATTCACCCAATTCTATGGCTGCCTGCCTCTGACCCCCGCCTCGCAGCCCAGCACCCTTCCTGGTCTCCCCTTGAGCTGACAAACTTCCAACTTCTTCCAGCTTCTTTCTTTCCTCACCAAAGCCCTCACTTCTCATTGGTTCCTCTGACCCTGGACCCTAACACAGTCTTAAAGTTGTCTTCCTAAAGTCCTCAGTTACCTGTTCATCGTCAGCCCGACAGCCTCCTCATAGTGTTCAGCCTGTTGGAGGGGACGCCTGAGTTGTGTGATATGGCCGTGCACTCTCTCCTTTTTGAAATCCTCATCTCTTTGTCCTTTTGGTTTTCCTCCTTTTGCCACCTAACCTTTCTTTGGCCTTTGCTGGCCTTTTAGAAACTCATCGGATGATTGAGTTCCTCCCTTTTCCCTCCACATAACCTGGATGGTGTCAGCTCCTCCTTCACGTCTAGCTGCTCTTGTACGTGAGTGACACTTCTTGTCCCCATTCATCTCTCCCTCCCGAATGCAGCTACTTATACAGCCTCTAGAAAACTATGTTGGCTGCCCTCAAAGTCACAACACCCATCATCTGTGCCCAGAACTGCCTTTTTCCTATTTACCCACTGTCTTGTGTCGGCTGAAAAAAAAGATGCACAACTTAAAAGTTGAAAGTTATGTTTTATATGGTGAACATTCTTAGGACTTCAAGCCCAGAGACAGCATCTCAGATATAGGCTGAGAAAACTGTTCGGAAGAGGAAGGGGGGGAAGCCAGGATATAGAGGAGGTTTTTCAACAACACCAGGTAGTTGGAACAAAAGGTTACTGTTAATAAAAGAAAACTAGATATCTCAAGTTAAGGGATTTAGCACTTTTCTATGTATGGGAAGATGCAAGAGTCTGGGTTCACTGAAATCATTCCTTTGATATGCACCTCAGCTATCTGGGGCCAGCATCCTGTGTGAGTTTCCTTGGGCTGCACCATCCAGGCAGCTATAACGTGCTGGCTAGATCCTTTATTTACTGATATAGCAGGCAGTGTTTTACTTCTCACTTGGTAATGGCAACACCAGAAGACAGGGAGTCCTAACACAGCCTCTCCTTTAGCCTGATGCTCTGTTCTTTCCCACACCTCTGTCTCTTCTTCTGTAAACATCTCTTGAATTAGTCACATACTTTTAAACCTCACTGCTTCCATCTTGTCTTTCTTTGAGGTTACGGCCACATCCTGTTGCATTCAAAGGCTTCACATTATAGATTGACAGATACAAACAAACACACACATGCCTAGATGTGCATATGGTATTTGTCAATCAAATTAGATGCTGTGGCTCCCCCATGGCCCCAGTCACAGAAAAGCACTTGGCCTCAGAGCACACAGACAGACTTATTACCACAGACCTGACCAAAGGTAGACATCTGTCCACAAACACGTAGTTAATAGAGACACACATAAATCACAAAGACAGAAGTGGAGCCGCAGACATAGAATCATGGTCATGGACCAATTTTTTGTTGAGGTCCCTGCCATTGTAACACAAAAAAAGTTGAGTTGGAAGAAAAAGGATGCCCCAGTCCTGCCCACCATGGTGGGCTCAGAGAGTCCTGTGCACACGGAGGCCTCTCTACAATGGGTCACTCTACCTCCACCCCCTCCTTTCCGGATGCTGTTTCCTATCCTGAGACTCAGAGCCTCCTGCTTCTCTTCGAAGGTACTTTAGAGCCAGGGAGTTTACACAGGTGTCCTTATTACCAAGCTGCTGGGCTATGAGGGGGAAGGAAATGGATTGGCAGTGTGGGGCTTCAGTAGCTGGTAAGCTGGGAGGACGCCAGAGGTAGAAATGGGGACTCAGGAACCTTACCTCTCTGGTCACCTGTCACCCATTCACAGGCTTGCAAACACAAGTAAGTCCTGTACTGCAAACAATGGGATGTTTGTTACTGACAATGAGTATGCTTTTCATTACTTTACATACGTTTTCACACATACCGTCATAATGAATGGAAACCTACTTTTGCTCTTATTATAGGATAGAATCACCAATCCCTTACATTTGCATAGGACTTTAAATGTTTTCAAAGTGCTTTCCTAGACTTTCCTTCATACAAGCTTCAAGATTTTTTTTATTGTAAATAAGATTCGTATATTGCACGTATTTTGCATGTTTTCTGTTCTTTTCATATTCCCTAATAAGCCTCTTTACAGATGTTATACATCAGTGTTTTATGGATGTAATCCACTCTGTTTTTCATTGTCTTCTCACTGTCCCATTCTCTCTTTCTTTCTCTGCTGTTTTCTACGTGGTTGGGGTTGGGTTATTTATTTATTTATTTGGTTGGTGTGTTGGTTGGTTGTTTTTTTTAAAATTTATTTTATTTATTTATTTTTGGCTATGTTACGTCTCCGTTGCTGTGCAGACTTTCTCTAGTTGCGGCGAGCGGGGGCTACTCTTCGTTGCGGTCCACGGGCTTCTCATTGTGGTGGCTTCTCTTGTTGTGGAGCACGGGCTCTAGGCACACGGGCTTCAGTAGTTGTGGCACACAGGCTTAGTTGCTCTGTGGCATGTGGGATCTTCCCGGACCAGGGCTCGAACCCATGTCTCTTGCATTGGCAGGCAGATTCTTAACCACTGTGCCACCAGGGAAGTCCCCAAGCAGTCTTTTATTTGGACTTATTCATTGAGGTTTTGAATATTATTCTTCTATGTTCAGTATAGTTTATATAAAGTAGAGGGCAGCCAATATGGTATTCCGTATTTTCCTACACATATTATCTTACATATTCTCTCAGCTAATTAGGTGAATTGCAGCAATTTATATAACGTCTCAGAGCTTAACATTTCTCATTGGTTAAGGACGGCTAGGATGTACTTGAGAAGTTTATCGCAAATATTAGCAAAGACACCTGTAAAGTGCATAGCACATGGCCCAACACATGTTTAATAAATTGTTGTTATTATAATAGTTTGTGGTTGTGATTGTGGAAGCAGTCAAATGATGATCATAGTGGTTAGAACGTGGTCTTTACAACTGCCTTATTGGTGACCGCCTAAGAGTGTCTCCTGCTGATGGACCCAAATTTAACCTTCTCCTGCAATTGAACATTCAGGTGGTTTGCCATTTTTGCTCTTTATAAATAGTGTCTCACTAAACATCTTCCTGCTTTCAGTTTTTTCCTCTTTTGAATTTAGCATTTGGATGTATTCCTAGGAGTGAGATTACAGAGTGAAGGGATATGTACACTTGTAAGGTTCTTGAGAAATAAATACTGCCTGATTACTTTCCACAAGAATAACATCAGTTTACAATCTGACCAAAATCAAGAGAAAGACTATATACATTTTCATAGCCTTCTCTGGTCTTGTTTCCTACTTGACTTTTCTTATATAGAATTTCCTTTAAAATTATTATATATTGGGACTTCCCTGGTGGTCCAGTCGTTAAGACTCTGCGCTCCCAGTGCAGGGGATCTGGGTTCGATCCCAGGTCAGGGAACTAAATCCCCGCATGCTGCAGCTAAAGATGCCTCATGCCACAACTAAAGATCCCATGTGCCACAACTAAGACCCGCTGCAGCCAAATAAATAAGTAGATATTTTTTAAAATAATAAAAATAAAACTATCATATACGTATAAAGCCATATCACTATCATATAACATATATACATGTACATGCATACACTTTTATGGAGCATGGGTCAGTGATGGTGTTTAAATATAATTTGCCACATGATTTTCATAGGAACTTATTGTCCAGAGTTTGAGATGCTTGCTTTTGGTGGTACCTCAGGTAATCTTAGTGTGTGGTATTGAATATGATTGGTTTATATATTGAAAATGATATCCCATTTTTAATTCTCTTTAAGTCCTCTGATTGGGTCAAGGAGAAAGTCTCAGTTCAGTGCTAACAACCCTTTAACACCCCTCTAGCCTTTTCTTATCTCCCTTTCAAAAAGAGGAAACTTTCCACCCACCTAAGTCCAGCTCAAATTTAATAACATCATTGATCTCATTGTTTATTTTTATGTTTTCGTACTTTTTATGAGAAGCCGTACTGGTACTATATTTAAAATAATGACACAAAGTTTCCCTTTTTGCATCCATTTATTCAATTAAAAAGGTGAATTACAGATGAGACAGAAATTCTCACAGTGTTGTTCCAATGATTGCAGTTTGGGACATACTGCGTGGGGAGTGAGTTCCGGTAGTGGACCCACTAATAATAGCAAACAGACTTTGACAGAACATTGACTAAGAGTCTCCATAATGCCTGACATTATGGAACATTGTGTTTGGAATGCTGTGATTACCCCTCATCCCTATTCATTTGTGATTGTGAGGACCTTGCATTTGGCCGTGAGGAGAGTCACACTTGTACCCAGCGAGTTCTGTGGGTTAGTGACCAGCCAAGTAATCTCCTCACTTGACAGATTAAGAATGGAATACACAAGCATGGAAGGATGTATAAATCAAGACTGACACTGTGAATAGAATGATTCAGAAGATGGGATTAAACAGCTTAATGATAGTCATTGTGAATCACAATGTCAGCTTTAGTATAATTCTAATGATGTACTTGCTAACGCTAATGAGGTTTGATAGAATAAAATTAACAATGTCCAAACAGCTGTATGCTTTCACAACAAAGGAGCCATATCTCAGAGCAGACTGATACATCTTCTCCGTGGGGGATTTTAGTCAATTGATTTGTTTTTTCTCTTTTAGGATATATTTAAATTTGAAAGAACTTCTCCTGTCCCAAGACAAAAGAGGTCCATTGTGGTATCTCCCATTTTAATTCCAGAGAATCAGAGACAACCTTTCCCAAGAGATGTTGGCAAGGTAAGTCAGACAAAAGAAAACCGCTAAAGCATGCTTTTATTGTGAGATGAGCATACACGAGACAAGCTGACTCCGACTGGCTTGGCGACCAGCAGGAATTGGCCTCAGGTCCTCTGTGGTAAGAGGCCAAACTTTTTTTGCCAAGAAAAGAATGTCAAAGGTCATGAAAAAGGGAATTTACAAAAAACACAACACCACCTTTGTCATGATTTTGAGATCTACATGGTAGATAATGATGTAAGAGTTGTGACATGAGGATGTCTTTGGTTAAGAAATAGACTCACCGCTTTTGTAGATGATGCCCAGGCCATCAGCCAGTTAAGTCCCCTTAGTATACCAGGATGATGTATGTGTCCTTTTATTTAGATCCTAGTTTTCAAATGTGTAGGTCCAGGAGCACCATTGGGTCAGCTCTCTAAAAGCAAAAGTAGATCAAAGGAACTAAACCATACTAACCAGATCCAGAAAGCACTGTCACATGAATCAGAGAAACAACTTTTCCAGGAAGAAATAGTCACTGTTAAATAGGCAGAAATACTGATGTTGCCTGGTCAGCACATCCTCTCCCCATAGGAAAGCCGACATGGAGAATTGAATTTTCACCAGTTCATATTTTTCAATGATCTCGGAATTTGAGCAATGGTGGTTAGTTGAGCGGATGATCTGAATGGCTGGTGCTATTGGATTGTTTATCTATTCATTGAATCAATAAGGAGCACCTGTTATATGCCAGACTGCAAGATTGAGATCGGTTTAGTGGAGGTGTGGACAAGCATCCAAGCCCCTGTTGTTACAGAGCTTGTGTTCTAGTGGGGAGATAGATTTTTTCAATGAGTAAATAAATGAGAAAACTCCAGAGGATAACAAATGCTGTGAGTAACAGACACGGGGTGATGTGAAGAAGAGTAAATGGCAGGACCAGGGTGAAGAGGGAGGAGGGAATCTCGGCACAAATGACCGGGAGCAGCTGGGTCGTGTCCCTGACGTTTGAGTGGGGGCGGGAAGAATGAGAAAGGGATAGCCAAGGGGAGGTCGGGAAAACCATATTCTTGGCAGAGGACAGTGGTACAGCTGACGTGCCCTGACCCTTTGGACAGCCCTAGCCTCTGTCATCGCCTTTGTGTAGGTTTCCCTGAAGCCAAGGACAGCACTCGCCAAGGGGCCAGAGTCCTCAAGTCTGCAAGACTCTGCCCCCAGACAGTTTGAGACACAAGTTGCACCCTTGTTCTGCAGGCCTCCTTCATGTACGCTTGGTGTTTTCAGCCCTCACTGTGCATCAGAATCACCTGGGGCAGTTAAAATACAGATGCCAGTCTCCACCCTCAGAAATTGACTCAGTTGGTCAGGGGGTGAAGACCAAGCACCAGCATTTTTTAAGAGATCCCAGGTGATTCTGATGCACACTCACGTTTAAGGAGGTCTGAGCTAAAATACTTTATCCTCCCCTGCCTACCACTAAACTACAGTACTTTCAGTATTAGAATTTCAATTCTATTAATTAGTTTACAACAAGGGTGTATTATCACATCTCACTTGCCTGGAAATTTGGTTGTCCTGGTGTAATTATTATGAGCACCACCTTTCCCCTTAAACTTGTCCAGCTTTGGACAGTAAGTTATGTAGTCATCCTAAAGCTTCCTCAGCCCCATACATTTGTCCCCCCTCAGTATATTTAGAGAGTTTTCACAAGGCTCTTTCCTTGAGATACATAATGGATCAATAAGTATGCAGCTAACTAAGGACATTCTTCTGCATGGTTTCTTACTTGTTACAGCCTCAGAACACAATTTGTTTTTCAGGCTGAAGACTTCTCTCTCCTTAGCCCCTATGTACTGCCCACCTGGGTTCAACCCTGGGTTTCAACCTGGGTTCTCTACAAACAGCAGCTTTTCTAAGTGCAGTAGTGTACTAACATCATAATGGTGTGAGAGCCTCCCAAACCTCCCGGTGGCTTTTACAGAATAACTGCACTGCCTTTCAAGAATTATGTGTTTGTCCATGCTTCTTAGGCCTTTGAAGGAACATATTTCCCTCTTTGTCTCTGCTTGTTTTTATTCATTCCCCTTATTCTTCTCTTTATATCTTATATCATATCCTAATCAACTCTGCCTGTAGCTGACAAGCAAGGCTCTGTCGAGCTGTGAGAAGATATAGGAGTCTTCACTGAGTGCTGGGGAGGCTGGGAGAAGGGAAAAGAGACCCAGGAGGCAGGGCTTTGGCCTCCACACGTCACCACTCCCATCCACCCAAACTCTACGAATCAGGCAGCTCTAATCATATAAATATTACATATCAGATTTCAGTGTAGAATGTCATTTGAAGAAGAGATTCTGTGGGCATAAAGACAGTTGTCTTACTTTGGGTTCCCTGAGACAAGAATTCAAATGTAGGTAATTTCTATACCAGTAATACTGGTAAGGGAGTGAAGGAGTGACGCAGGAAAGGGGAAGCAGCCAGTTGAGAGGCCTGTTTACCACTGTGGGTGACTGGATTGTAATCCCACGGAGAAAGGCTAGAAAATGGTGTAAGACACACTCTCAGGGTTATCCTGTCCACGGAGGAGGGAGCTGGGGTATTTATATACCAGCCCTATCCGTCTGGTTGAGGGCTGCTCCCGGAAGTCTAAACTCCCCAGCACATCCATCATGCCCTGTGTTCTGTGCACAGGCACGACGGCCTTCTGAGGCTTGCGGGAGAGCCTTTAGGCATCGTGGCAGCTGGTGTGCACTGAAAAGGTGAGGTGCAACGGACTGGGACTGGGCACTGATGAATTCTGCTCTATCACTAAACTTGATATAAACGCTGTTGCTTTGCAGGCCAGATTTTTTCTCTTTGTCTCATCTCCTGCTCCCAACTCGTTTCCTCAACTAACTTTCTTACGCCTCGTGCCTTTGAAGCCACTGCACTTGCCTCTCTCCAATAATAAGTACTTGTTTCATCCCAGGAGGGAAAACCTCTGAAATTTAACCCAATTCATATCAATAAGTATATATGCAGCCTCTGCTATTTACAAGGCACTGTGCAAGGGGCTGCTGATTTAATGGCAAAGGAAACAGAGGCCTTGATCTCACAGGATTAGAGAAGAGTAGAAAAAATCATCACAAATTCTTTATTTGTCACAGTAAAGTGTAAGCACTTTTCACCTATTATGTTGAATTTTCATAATAACAACCCCCCGAGGACCATCTTCCAAGGTGCCAAATGAGGGTAATGAGACTCAGAGGGACGGTGTAACCTGTCCGAAATCACACACTTAACTGCAGAGGCACGCTTTGTGCCACCTCTTTGAGATTTCACAGTCTGCACTCTTAACCAGTAGGCTCAGGGCTACTGAGTGCAACCTGAGAATTCTCTTGCATGGAGTGAAATGTCCTTGCTGGAAATTACTTTTTTAAAATATCATTAAAACTAAGTTTAATTCCTTGAAATGTGCCAAGAAATAAGATGGTTAGGGGGTGGATCAATGGATAGATATATGACAAAGCAAGCAGAGCAGAATGTTAATGGTGGAATCTAGGTGATGAGCACAGTTGATCACTGTGAACTTCTTTCAACTTTCCTACGCGTTTGGAAATTTCATAATACAATGTTGGGAAAAATTAAGTTTAAGTATAAAATTATTATAAAAGGCAGAAGAGCTGGCATGTTGGCAGGAAAGTACTTTGGTCTTACAATTCAGGATGGTGAATGGAGACCAAGTATTTGTCTCTTTATTTTCTTTTTTGTCATATTTTATCACAATCTGAATTTCTTTAAAGAATGAGGACCCGTATACTAAAGGGTAGCGATATCAAAAGCAAGGTGCTGCAGCGAATTCGCCCCCGTGGGAGGTTTTTCACAGTTGAAGGCCATGCCATGTAGAATTGCATATTCACTAAAAAGCTATGCAGGCAGCTCTAGGTATTAGGCGAAGTTTTGATATACGAATATTTTATCTATCTGCAAAATAATTAATTGGTAAGTAGCTAAATTATTAGAATTTGGGGGCTGGTTTTCCATCATATCTCTCAGTGTTTCTGAAAAAAGGGTAAAACACCCAGCTGTGAACACATTTCCTCAAACCTGTGATTTCCTTCCCATTTTTGAATTCTAGACAGCAGGGAGGATCTGGGAGTATGTGCCCTGGAGAGAAATGTGTAGTTCCCAACATAACCTTTTTTTTTTTTCATCCTCCCCCTTCAGTGTATGACTATTTCAAAATTTGGGCCATAAATAATTTCTCAGTTTTACCAATTTTCACTGATAAATATTTGATTGCGTCTATAGAGATTTTTGAGGTGATTGAGAGCAAGGGACTTGAAATCTGTGAGGCAGCAAGGAGGTCTTTTGGAGATGTATTTTATTCTGTTTTATATTAAGTTTGAAAGACAAGTCATTTATGAAGTGCTTGTTAGAGATTCTATTTTCATCACAAACCCTTTTCATCAAAACCAATGAAAGTACATTTTACTGAAATTCCTTTTTTTATATCCCCTATAAATTGGTAGAATGAGCCTTTAGAAGGACATATTTAACCCAGGATGGAAGAAATACGTAATGGGACCATGTACTCTTTGTAAAGGGAATCAACAGAAATCATTAGACCAAATCATGAAAACCACTCAACCAGGACTCTACTTTGATTGTGTCATGAATGTAAGTCACACCTGAGGACAATTTATGGCAGGTCCTAAATATTTCTCAGGGTTCTGGATGTATACCATGGTTAGAGGTCTCCCCACATCCAAGAACTCTGTATCTCCCCTTTATGCGCACCTATGCAAACAGGTGCTAAGGAGCCTCATGGCCTTGGGATTAAATTTGCTTTACTCCATTTAACGGTCCTTTGCAACACTTTGCGAACCCATGGGTGCCAAGCTGCGTCCCCAGAAGCTGGACCAGAAAGCTGATACTAAATGCATCCCCATCGAGCACTACTCCATCTCACCTTTCTACCGAAATGTAGACTTAGGGTACCTTGCCCCATTCTGTTGCCTGATTTATTTCATATAATCATCCTCAGCCTTTTAAAATCCATTTTTTCACACCTTTTATTCAAGTCTAACTACATGCCTCTTCTCAAAAACGTGTATCTGTTTCATTTCCCCATTTTCAAACAAGTAGCAGCTTTATTCAGTGACTAAAAGTTACCATTGGTTATTGTATAGGAGAGAAATTTGAATATAGGTGATCTAAGATGTCCAGAAGCTTAGTGCTCAAAATTTTCTTGGTGAGATGACCAGGAGAATTTATTTCTACATTCAGCAACCCTAGTTGTACATATGCATTTCATATTTCCATGACTCTGAACTCTTCCCTCTTTCTGGGACACGCCCTCTTCATCCCCACTCCATAGGGCCACCCCATTTACATTCTAAGGTTGTACATCCAATGGCACATTTGCATCACTGAAGAAAGTTCCACGTCTACTCTGTCCAGCATGGCAGCCTCTAACCACGTGTGGCTGTTGAGCTCTTGAAATGTAGTGAGTGTGATTGAGGAACTGGATTTTTGCACTTTATTAAATTTTAACTAATTTTAATTTAAACTTAAAAACTACTGCTTGATCCAGTTACTGGAACAACTTGCATGTGAATCTGACTTTTCAACTGTAAATTTTTTTTAATTGAAGTATAGTTGATTTACAATATAGTTAGTTTCAGGGGAACAGCCAAGTGATTCAGTTATACATCTATATATATTTTTCAGATTATTTTCCATTATGGGTTATTACAAGATATTGAATCTATCTTGTAAATTTTAATCTAAATACAGATTAAATACTTTTGTTGAAAATATAATGTCCAAATTGAGATGTAAGTTAGGATTTTAATGGAATGTATCTCATTAATAATCCTCATGTAGATGTCATGTTGCAATAAAATTATTTTGGATATATTGCTATGATTAAAATTAATCTCATGTTTTTTTGTTTTTTTGTTTTTTACTTTTTTTAATGTAGCTACCAGAAAATTTTAACTTAGTTATATGGCTCGTGTTATATTTCTATTGGGCAATGCTGGGCTAAAGCCTGTATTTAAAAAAATTTTTATTTTATATTGGAGCATAGTTGATTAACAATGTTATGTTAGTTTCAGGTGTATAGCAAAGTGATTCAGTTATACATATACATGTATCTATTCTTTTTCAAATCTTTTCCCATTTAGGTTATTGCAAAATATTGAGCAGCGTTCCCTGTGCTATACAGTAGGTTCTTGTTGGTTTAAGGTTCTGTTTTAAATATAGCAGTCGGTCTCCTCCATGGAATTTTTGTTTGAGCTCCTTTATATATTTGTTTATACCTCTTTGATGACACAACACATTTTGAGCAGCAATATACTTTCTTTTGTATTTTTCTTCCCATTAACTGTAATTTACCAAGGGTAGTGAGTGATCCAGTACAGTGCCTAACACATAATAGGGACTCAAATATTCTTTGACTTGAATTCTAACCAGGTCTATGGCTGGTTGGCTAAGGTATTCACTGGTTACTAATTTAAGTGACCATAGCTGGTTTGTTGTTAGAAAGGAATTAACAGACCATTATATGATCAGTCTGGATATTTCCAGCAAATTTTAATTTTCCACAGTGGCAGTGAGCCTACCAGATAAACTGCTTGGCAGTCAACCATTATGTCAGGTCATATAAGCATCCTTAGCAGATCGTGATAGATTTGATGCTGATGGATTGTGTGTGTGTGTGTGTGTGTGTGTGTGTGTGTGTGTGTAAAGGGGGGGGAGAGAGATGGGGTGGTTAAAAGGGAGGAGGGGAGAGAGAGAAAAAGTAAAAAGAGGCAGAAAGAGAGAGTGAGAAAAGACAGTGACTCTATTTCTGCATTTGCTCATACATGCAATGACATTTTAAATATACTCAAATAAAAAACTCAAAACTTCTATTCACAACTGAGCAGAGTTAATTCTAACTTATTTTGACTAAGTCTAATGAAAGCTTATATTCACCATTAGCAAGTGTTGCCCTCTTTCTGCAAAGTTTAATTAATGATAAAACATAATTGAGTTGTTTTGGTTCTTTGCCAAATACATATATATGCAAAAATGCCCTCCATGATATACATCCAGCGAATAAAGGCATCTTAGCCTATAGAGGAAGCAATATTTTTAGCCCTGAGTTTATCACCCTGCAGTTCTCAATGTGAAAGTTTCCTAGGGCTTTATTGTTTTGTACTTTTGGCCTCAGACCGAACTTATGTTTAATTATTCGAGAACGTTAAAGGATCTGGCATTTCAGCTTGAGTTAGCACCCTAGAAGTGGGAGAATTGAGGAATTTTCAAGTTCTGCTAGCCTTCCACATCAAATGAGTATCAGGATCTAAGCCAAACATGGCTCTCGTTGTTGTCCTGTGCAGGTCTTATAACAACCCTATACGGTACTACACCCATTTCTCAGGTGGGGAAGTCGAAATTGAGAGAAGTTAAGTAACTTGCCCAAGGTAACACAGGTAGAAGAGTGGCAGTACTGAACCCTAGGACTCTTCAGTGATTTCTGCACCGTAACATAGGCGAATGTTTAGCTTCCGTGGGGCTTTGCTGTTTGCATAGCACGCTCACGTGCAGAAACCACACGTACCCTGAGCAACCAATCTTATGTCCCTGTTGTACCATTGAGGAAACTGAGGCCAAGCACCGTGCAAGACTTGTAGTCTACTTGTGGTACAGACTGCGTCATGTAAGTTGAGTTCCTGTAGCATTGCCATCTACCATGTACTAGGGTTCTGGATGGATTTCAAAATAGCACATGGCATGGGTTAAGGAATAGGCTGTTTGGAGGCAGAGGAAAGGACACATACGAGCCAGGGGTCAGCCAAAGATGAGAAGCACTGCTCCCCATTCCCCAGCATCCTGCAGAGAGAGGTGCTAGGGCCTGTGCAGACAGCTGAGCACGCTGGATAGGTTTGCCAGAGAAGACACTCTGCTCCCATGGTTCTCCCTTCTTAGCTGGCCAGTGGACAGGTAATCAGACTTCTGAGGGTATCTGGCAGCCTGAGTGCAGGTACCCAGGTTTATAGGAGTCATCTGAGATTCCAGATGTCCAAAGCCAGATGCCTGGGGCAGTGGTATACTAGTAAACTGGCTCCTGGGGACAAGGGGAGCCCTGATTTGTAGGGTTTGATGCTCTCTCTGGTGTAAATGCCTCCGCAGTGGCAAATTACAAGCTGCCAACTTGCAAAATTCTTGACTGTTTAACACTTGGCTTTCACGAAGCAGTAGGAGCTGGCTCCAGCATACCAGTGACCTTGGGCCCGTAGAATGTGACCCTGGATAGGGTCAGGATACACTGACCCCATGTGGAGTAGTGCTCGAGTGGAACCTCCAGTTGGGGAAGTGGCTTACCCAATTAGCCACCCATCCCAGGCTTTAGCTTGTTGCTTGTCCAGAGTGGGCACCAGGGTCGTTTCTGGACAGCTTTGCTCCTTGAAGTGCACGAAGCAACTTGTGTAAGGTCCCACAGCCAGTGCAGAGTAGACGCAGACGTTGAGCCTGTGCTCTTTGAGCTCCTCCACGCCTCTCCTCCTTTGCACAAAAATTCCCTGAGTCAGTTTCCCGAGGCTGACAAATTCTGTGACAGCTGTCCCAATTCTACCTGGAAAATGAGAAAGGGAGAGATAAAATTCTCTGTGAAGTGTGGAGAAATGAGGGTTAACCGCACAAATGTTTATGTGATGTGTGTGTTTGCACACTGAGTCGAGGCCAGAGGTCATGTCTTAGCTTAAAGAGTAGACCACGTGTTGACAAGCAGAAAACGGCTCTCTTTGCTGTAAAGAAAGCTACTTTCTCCCTTCAGACCACGTGTTTTTGGTCAGTATCTCTGCTGACAGCCCTGTTCAAAGGGAGCCACAAGGAACAGAGTGAAAGCAGAAAAGGCCAACTTTGGTGTAATTTAGAGATGTCACTGCTCGTTTTTCTCAGCCCCAAGACTACAGCTGACTCAGTCAACAAGGGCTGAGAAGGAGCAGGGCCTGGGGCGCCATGGGGAATGGATTGGACCTTTTGTGGTCAGACCTCCAGTTCCAGCTGGGCAGAAGATCGAGGCAGAAATGGATGGAGACAGAAACAGGACAATAGATGGTTTTCTGCAGCGGGCGACGGATGAATGAAAAACCCACATTTATTTCCTGTTCTAGCTTGAAACTCGCCCTCACTTCCAAATGGAGTTACAGGGGAGAGACTTCACTGTGGAGCTGGGTCCCTGGGCACAGTGCCTTCCAGGCACCTGGGCTTGGCCTGCCTCTGTAAGCAGTAGTGGGGGAGCTGGTGGATACAAGACCCTTTGTTGCAAGTTTAAACATTCCCATCTGTGGGTGTTTCCTCTTGTCTTGGGTGATTTGGATCATGACATGAAGAAAAGCCTCAGTTAAGGCCTCTTGGGCGGGGAGATATTCTCCCTATACTGAAAAATTGGGCCTCACTGATTCATTCATTCACTTATTCATTCAGAAATATTTATCAAACAACTATGTGCCTGGCATTGCACTGGCTACTGCCCATAGATTCCCCCTCAAAGAACATCCATTCCAGGGGAGACACAGACCTGTAAACAGGCAGATAAGCACCGTGATAGAGAGCTCTGGAGCGTGGAGATGTTAAGAAGACAGAAGAAGTAATTCCCAAGAGGATTCCTGACTGTTGTGTACCAGTAGGCAAGGAGGTGGAAAGAAAGAATCTTCCAGGCAGTGGGAAAAGCATGATCCAATGTCTAGAGGCAAGAGAGAGGCTGGTGTGTCTGGAGAGCTTAGAATAACTGAATATGGCTGTGAGGCAAGGACAACTATTCTGGGAATAGCTAGGGAAGCTAGGATCCATGCATGACCCAATCCTGTGACTCAGAAAAATGGAATGAGACAGAAGTTGTCCTTGCCTCACAGCAGCTCCGTAGTGTGCTGAGGAAAGCCACCTGGATGTTGGGTATAGCTATGGGTCGGTAGACCTTTTGTGAAAGTAAAGGAATTATTTTATCCCCCTCAACAAAGTTTCAACTTGAGTGAGGCTGCTGTGCTGCCCTTCTTTGAAATAAGAGATCAGCTCTCCCAGAGGAAACAGATGGACCTGCATGTTCATAGAGGTGGACATGCAGACTGGAAGGAAGATCTTTCTTTCAGAGAATGGATTCATTTTGCACCAGCAACAGGCTTGAGGGGACAGCAGACTCTCAGAAGTCCCTTCCCTGTGTCTTCCCAAGTTTGAACACAAATCCTGCCTGATCCATGCCTAGGGATTTTAGTTTAGTCCTTCTTTGCCGCGGATTTAAAAGCTTTTCTTTTTTTCCTGGCAGCTCAGAAATGCATAACAACTGTGTTCACTGTTGACCTTCTAGCCTCAGGTTCATTCCAAATACATTTCTTAGTAATTTCTTCTTCGAATGCTGATGTTTGGCCATGCATTAATATACACAATTCACAGGCTCTGTGTTGCTCAATTTTTAGGTTATTTATTTGACAACTTGAAATTCCTTACAAGTGGTGCTTTCATTTTGTTCCTTGCGTCTGGAAATCATTCCTAACGTACCATAGAATAAATCTGTCTTATCCATTTCTTAGTAACTTTTTCCCCTTATTATAAGAATAATAGATGTTCGTGTAAAAACTTTAAAGAAAAAACACATATTTAACAGTAGAAAAATCTCCCCAGTTCCCCTACTTGAGAAAACCACTGTTGACATCCCAGGACAGTGCCCCTCAGTCTTTGAAGTACATGCAGATTTGTGAAAACACAGATTCCTGGCCTCATCCCCAAGGTTTGGTCTCCATAAGTCTGGCGTAGCGCCTGAGAGTCCCCGTTCTAAGCAGCGCCCGCGGTTCTGATGACCCTCCCGGTTCTGGGGCCTACACTTGGGGAAGCTCTATCCTAAACATACACTATCCACACATGACCATCTGGTACTCAGTGATTTTTTTCACTCACTGGTGTCTCAGAAACATCTTTCAGTCCTCAGATGTCTTTCTTCAGCATCGTGTGGAAAGGCTGTGTGGTATGGCGTGCTACTGCTCAGCCATCCTTGAGTTCCAGGGGTTCTTAATGTGGGCTCTACAGGCCTCGAAGGGGTCCATGGATAGATCAGTTCCCTTTGTAATCTAATTTTTTAATTTTTTGCTCCTAAAATATTTTTCTGAGAAGGATGCCACATGATTTACCAACTGCCAGAGGAGTCCATGACACAAAAATGGTTAAAAACCTCTTATGCTGTCCCCAATGGATGGCATTCAGTTGTTTCCCTCCACTAGCTCCCAGCTGTAAATCACATTGCTGTGGCCGTCACTATTTGTAAATCTTTGCCTGAATATATATGTATTAGGCATGTATATGTGTATATATGTGTATACATATGTTATATATATTAACAATGGTTACCTTGCATGAAACTTCAGACTGTACACAAACAGTCAAAGCTGGTCTTAACAGCATATTTCAGGAAAGCAGCAAGTTGACTCTCTCCTACATGGGATAGGCTTAAGTCCACTGTGTCCCTGTTCTAGTAAGTTTTTTGTCCATTTCTACTTCAGCTCTGCTTCCTTCTGGCACCACCAGCTTCCCCTCCCCACCCATCCCACAACCCTTAGGTCTAGAAGATCTTTCTTCTTCTTATGCTGTGCAGCTGTCATCTGGGGCAATATATCCTCAGCCCTGTTGAGGATTGAAAAATACAGCTAATTGGATATATGCATTCCATACATTCTTGGGAATGTGAAAGAACACTCCTGAAGCCTCTAGTTCCACCTGTGGTCCCTCCAACATTAAAAACGGCCTCATTTGTGTTGTCTCCTTTCTACCTGAGCAGGGCACTGTTTCTTGGGGTCCTAAACTTTTGACACCAAGTCAAAGAATTTTCTAACTAAGTCTCTTTTTTTCTTTGCTAATCAAGATGTCATTAAGAAATATCAGACATTAGTTGAGAAACCCTGGTTTCTCAATACTGTGCTGGGGAGAATTCCTTCATCCATCTGAGCTGCTCTTCCTTAGGTGGACATGGCAGTAATACTAATACTGATACTAATACTAGTAGATTCATCTGTGGTTAAGCTCCATGGACACAACTTGGTTACTGCTTCTTTGTACTAAAGTGTCCTACCTCTTCCTGATGTTTGACAGTGGTGGCATCCAAGTGCGATCTTCTCTTCTCAGTTGGGACCCTGAAAGCCTACCTTCTTCTCTTGTCTCTGAGAAGTATTTCTGTGTAGCCATCCTGCAAAAATTCTTAAGACATTAACATGATAAAAAATGACTGAAGAATACCTCATGATTTTGTTTCTTCTCACTGTTTCTGTCTCCTGGGAGTGGAATGACCCAAGGCTTATAGTACCAAGGACCCCTAGCAGCACATGTTCCCCAGATAAAGGAAGACTTGCTACATGGTAAATGACCAGGAGTCCTGGCCCACTCATGTACGATTGTTGAATAGACATTTTGCACTGTTCAGTGAACCACTGAGTATGTGAAGTGTTCCCTCGTCCCCTTCCTAAGTCAGAGGAGTCCTCCTAGAAGCTCTTGCTGCTCTTTGGTTGTGTTTATATTTATTGATATTTTAATTATATCCCTTTCTCAATTCAGAGGGATCATAGAATATTAGAGCTGGGAGGAACCCTGGAGATGGCCTGGTCCAAACACCTCACTTAAAAGATAAGACGGGGGCTCCCCTGGTGGCGCAGTGGTTGAGAGTCCGCCTGCCGATGCAGGGGACGCGGGTTCGTGCCCCGGTCGGGGAGGATCCCACGTGCCGCGGAGCGGCTGGGCCCGTGAGCCATGGCCGCTGAGCCTGCGCGTCCGGAGCCTGTGCTCCGCAACGGGAGAGGCCGCCGCAGTGAGAGGCCCGCGTACCGCAAAAAAAAAAAAAAAAGATCAGACGGGAAGTGATTTGCGCAGCATCAGCAGGCGGGCAAGGTCCTGCCCCTCCCTCTGGTGCCCTCTGCCTGCGCCTGATCTTGTGAACCTTCATTGTCCTGAGAATGAAGGTCTTTAGGCTCCCACAAGCGCACCATGATGGATGGTCAGGTGTTCACAATCTCTAGGATTGTTGGTGAGACTGATCCCTTATCTTTTCATTGCTCTTATCAGCATTCTTAGAGAGTGGTCCAACCTTAAGAACTCAGCTGATGGCCCCAAGTGTCTTTTCAGGGTCAGTGCACACTGCAGGACCATCTCAGCCTTTGAAGGGAAAGAGCTTCCTGAGGAGCTCCAGAAGTGGGAATATAGCAATACAAGATTCCACCTGTTTAGCACCCTGCTCTGTCTGAGAAGAGCCACTTACATTACCCACACAGGATAATTTGGAAAGCATAATTTCTACATTGGTTGTTTGCCCATGTTGTTCCCATTTTGTCCTCAGCATCGAGCGTATGTCTGACACAGACTGAGCTTTCAGTCAATATTTGTTTAATGAATGAATGAATGGTCAGAAAGGGCCAACTCCAGTGGTCTCCCCACAATGGGTTAACAGTAAATGAAGGACTCCCCTTTACCTCTGCCTACAGGTACTTACATATTCTTTTATATGCAGAAAAATAATGCTGTTAAGTTTAGGATTAATAAAAATAATTTTTCTTTATCATATCAGTTAATAAATGGGTAAAATGATGAATTTGGTAGAAGAAAGGAGACATTTGGGGAAAGATTCAGAAATTTAAATGTAATATATGAGTATGTATTTATACACATATTAAATAATTCATATTATGTAACATGTAAAGTACATTTTGTGTTGTGAGGTGACTCTTACTGTATTTAGTTTTGTGTAGAGAATGGTTCCTTGTAGGTAAATATTATAGGTAACCAAAACAAAAATGTGTTAAAAAGCGAACCAGTGCTTCCCTGGTGGCACAGCGGTTGAGAGTCCGCCTGCCGATGCAGGGGACACGGGTTCGTGCCCCGGTCCGGGAAGATCCCACATGCCGCGGAGCAGCTGGGCCCGTGAGCCATGGCCGCTGAGCCTGTGTGTCCGGAGCCTGTGCTCCACAACGGGAGAGGCCACAACAGTGAGAGGCCCGCGTACCGCAAAACAAAAACAAAAACAAAACAAAAAAGTGAACCACTCGGATGCCAATATATTTTTGTAATGTTTCATACAGTAGTTCCCTGTCTTAAGCAAACTGAGGTTAACATACTCATTTTTATTACTGGAAGGGTGGCATTTATCAGCATGGCTATCCAAACCATGGGAATAGCCATGGGCAATTCTGGGAATAGCTAGGCAAGCTAGGATCCATGCATGGGAAGGTAGGATCCATGCATGACCCAGTCCTGTGACTCAAAAAACGGAATGAGACAGACTCGCATTTGGTTTCTGTTCTGTTGGTGACTAGCTGCTTGACTCTTAGACAGTGACTTAAACCATCTGAGTTCTGTGTCTTATATGAGACAACGCTGGTAGCACCTTCCATCCACGTTTGGGGAAGGATAAAATGAAATCACCTGTTTGATCATGGTAAGCATACGGCAAGTGCTTGGCCAGCGCGTCCCTCCTTTCTTTGTCTCCCTTCCTGGCCAAAATCAGCCTATAGAGGTGTTGAGTCGCCGTGAAGATTTCTTCGATGAGGAAGTGAGATAGGCGTTTACTTATTTGGATGTTGAAGGTGTCTTTTTTTCCTGTAGTTGATACCTTTCTGAAGAGTCAAAGTTACCATATAAGTGAACATGATTTAATCAACATGATACTTTATTTATAAATGATGCTAACTTGATTAAGCCTTGTCCAGGCAGAATACTTTTAAAAATTAAGGCAGTAGTGTAGTCCAGCTGTCTGCCATTTTCTGTGTTGTAGTTGAGGAGACGGGGACATATGATCAGCAATAAATGCCAATGTAGGCACCCTGAGATCTTGGCCTGGAACATCATAGACACATCATAATTTTTTGACTGAATAAATATCTATTTCCTGCAGTTGTTACATCACTTATACTGTACCTAGATCCTGCCAGAGAAAAAATAAAAGGCGAAAAGAGAGACACCCAGACCATCGATTTGTCTGTCTTTTCCCTGCTCAGGCTAGATTTCCCGAAAACACCACACAAGATTCCAGCTGTCAGAATGAGTTCGTTACCTGTGAGCAGAAGGCTCCATCCACCCAGGTGTCTGTTTCAAGAGCAGCATCCTCTTTTGCAAAATGTTGGCAGAAATGGCCTTCTCTCCTGATAAACAGCAGCTACAGAGCCCGCTTCTCCTGGGCCCCGCAGGGTAGGTCAGTGGAGACGTAGGAGGCCCCACATTGCCTGGAGAACAGTGCAGCATGATTCCACTCCACTTTGGCATCACGAGGTTTGCAGTACAGATGGCCCGGCTGCCAACGGAGTTGCCATGGGTGGTGCTCCTTGCCCTTGCTGATATAAGCACGGGGGTATTATATTCAATTTTTGGTCTCCGTCCATATGCTGCTCCTCCAGTTTATTTGTCCACGTGAAGGGAGATGGAGCACAAAGCAGTAGGACATCCAATTCTGCTTTAATTACAGTGATAAGCTGTTTGTCGGGGCGCCACAAGCTGCAGTGCTGCCTCGTTCCCTGACAAACTCAGAGCAAGGTTGACGCCGACCCCGCTGTGGGCCACCGATCGCTGGTGTCAGCAGCGACAGCATCTGGTTTGATATTTACTGTTTGAAACCCAACAGTTATGACTCTGCCGTGCCAAGCTTCATGAAAAGGAGAGAGTCACTATCAGAGAGCGTATGTCATTCTGAAGACCGAGGCTTTCGAACGGAGTCACAGGTGCTGGGAGCATTCCTGGCATGTCATGGGCGATGTTGTCATTATGAGCAGCAACAATGCAGTCATTATTTCTGAGCTGGTTTAATTGTTCAACAGACACCGAAGGCCATGTCAACGCAGTTCAGCAAATGGAAATAAACATACCTTCATTCAGGGTCCTGTTGCCTTGCTGCTTTGCACTTGTTTTATTTATTTTTTTCCTGAAGAAATGACTGCGGATTGAAAGAATTATTCCAGATCTCTGATTCACTTTAGACATCGTGCTCTCATTTGAATGCATCTCATTCATTCATTCAATATTTATCGAGTAGTTATTATGCTAGATCTTAGCAACATAGCAGCTGACAGACTGACTTGTGCTCTGCCCTCAAGGCTATTGCTCACATTTCACGGCAGAAGGCCCCTCTTTTAGACAGAGTCATCAGAGAAGGTTCCTCAAAGGACGTGAAATTGAAACTGAGACTTGAAGGATGATAAAAGCCATATTTGTAGCCAATAAAAGAATGTTCCAGGTGGAGGGACAGCATCTGCTGAGGCCCCTATGGTTGTGTAAGAGTGTGTAATAGGAAACTCATCCATTGTGTCTTATGCAATGTAGGGGTTTGTTTATCTCACAGAGCAAGAAGCTTAAATGTAGGCAAAGGCTTTACCTGTGCAGCTATGTCAGAGCCAGCAATTCTGCAGTTCTTTTAGTCTTTCCCTCTGGGTCACAAGATGACTACAGAAGCTCAGCATATCCATCATATCCAAGGTCAAGTCAGGAGTGAGGAGAAGGTTATAAGACAACAATTTGTGTCACTTTTTTTAATAGGGGGAAAAGCAAATGTTTTTCCAGAAACTTCCAGTAGATATCTGCTATATCTCATTGACCAGAATGGTGTTCCATGGGCATCTTGAGTTGCAGGGGCAACTGGAAAAGCAAGAATTAGCTGGGAATACTGGCATTTCAAACAAAATTGGGATCTGGTCATCAAAGAAGAAAGGAGGACATGGATATTTTTTTAAAGTGTTAACGTTCAGAGTATTAAAGATCAGACCAGTAAGGCTGAACACCAGTGATGGAGAGGTGGGATGTTTGAGGCATGGGTAGGAATCACGTTCTACAGAGCCATGGTAAGGCATTACTACCTACATTCAGTCACGTGTTGAAATCTGTTTGTTCCACCTTCTAAATGTTTCTCACATCTTCCTGCCTCCCTCCACCCTTCTCTCCGAAGGTCCCTGTTTAAGATACGGTCTTGTCTTCCTGAGACTTGTGGTCGTTTTCTAACTCGGCTCATTTGCCTCCGTTTCCTGCCTGCTCCAATCCATTTACTGTCAGTGGCCTTTAAAAAGGCAATCTGTTAGGTAAACTATGGACTTGGGGTGATAGATGCGTCAGTGCAGTCTCATCAGTTGTATCGGATGTTCCACTCTAGTAGGGGATGTTGATGATGGGAGGGGCTATGCACGTCGGGGGATGGGGTGAGTATGTGGGAAATCTCTCTACGTTTGCTTAATTTTGCTGTGATGAACCTAAAACTGCTCTGAAAAATAAAGTCTAATAAAAAAGTAAATCTGTTTAAAATTCCTTGTGGCTCCCTACTACTGAAGTTCTAAGCTCCTCCGTGTGAACTGCAAGTCATTTTTGACCTGGCCCCTTGTACTGCAGCCTCATTCCCTATCACTTCCTCCTTCCACAATTTGTCACAGCCTTCCTGGGTTATGTTCTAGAAATACTCAGCATGAATATTTTTCCCTCCCTCAAGTACTTTTCTTCTGGTAAATTCCAGCTAGAGCAAGTGTGCTCTCCTCTGAGCTTGAGTTAACTTGCTCATGGAGAGGGAGCTTCCTTCCCGTCTCCCCTCGTGCTCCTCCCTGGGATGGTACACATCCCAGTAGAGGGCTTCTGTCTGTTCACCTGGTGTCTCCTTCCCGCTAGTGCCTGACGTCATGGGGAGATGCAACCTCGCCTGACTCATCTTGGTTCTCTGGGCCTAAGCCCAGCACCTGTGCACCAACATAAGCCATAACTATGGGGCCAGTGGAATTGATAAGAAGGTCAGGACTCAGTAGGCTCTGGTTACTCTTTGCGGTATTACCCTGTCAGGGACCAGAGGGATGGCTGTAGGCACAGGGCCTGAGAGAACATGGGCAGCAGCGTATGGACTCAGTCCTTTGTGATTGGCTGGCAGAACTAGGAGAGCCGTAGGAGCAATGGATAAGATAATGGACTGTGGAGCAGGACTGCCTTGCTTCAATCCCACCCCTGCCGTTTGCCAGCCAGGTGACTCTGGTCCAGATAATTGATGTCTCTGTGCCTCAGTTTCTACGTCTGCACAATGGAGGTGATAACAGTACCTGCCTATTAGCATTTCCCTGAGGATTAAATAAGACAATCATTGAGAGAATTCTGGCACATGGTAAATTCTCAAACCATATTGGCTATTGTTGTAGAGTGTTACTATCGCTGTGATACAGTTAATATCTTCAGACTTCGGACTTACAGCAGGTAGTGTGAATGCCACTTTGGAAGACCCGCCTTATACCATTAATATTTATCCTCAGAGACACTATTTTGCTTATTCAAAAATACTTACTCTTTTTTTAAAAGGCCATTTTCAGGTCCTTTTTATACAATAAGGAGTTCTATTCCAGTCCTAACAATAATGTCCTAAAGAACATCTTAGTATACTGATCATCTTAAATTAAGGTAATTGAAAACCACTGTTGAAAAGTGAAGCCCAAGTGTATCAGAAAATTAATTCAATTATAAATAACAAGAATTGACTGTATTTGAAGGTGCATGAAGTATAGAATCATAGTTAAACATTTAAGGAGTATGTCCTTATCTTGTTAACTATGGCTACAGGTTACTCCAAGATACAGTGGTTCTGTGGTAACAATGGAATTACATTATTTCCTGTCCATATTGAAATATTCAGCAACTAATTTCCTGTAGCTTCATAATAAATCATGTTAATGACCTCAGAGGTGGAAACCACAGTGGTGAGATCGTCTCCACGCTTTAAGGTTATTCCATTAAACAAAGCAGAGAAAACACGTTTATACTCATTTGACCAGGAAGTACAGGGAAGCTCTTAATAAGAGATGGCAATGACATCTCATGGGGAGGTGCTAACTTTAACTCACGTGTTCAGTATTACTTATTCATTGGGTTCATGATGGGATCGCCACTGTGAGAATATTAGTTGCATACAGGCAAAGACTGAGAAGGAACTCAATTCCACAAATAGTTCATGGAGACCTATTATGTGCTGGGAACCTATCAGGTAGAACCTACCCCATACTCTATTCTTTATCTGTTAAAATTTTTGTAGTAATTTTTGTGTACCACCAAAATATTCAGAACGGTAGGAATAATGAAAAAAGCAAGCGTAAATGAGGTCTAAAATCCCTATCGTCAGAATCAGCTACTCCGGAGTCCTTCATGAAGTCCTGCAGATGGCAAATGATGCAAAGCCTCATTACGGTGGAGCTGCTCATGCCAGCTTACAGCAGCTGATACGCATCTTTCCCCAGCTCTGGTCACTTCAGCAGGTTGGATTCGGCTGTGAGGGGGGTACTTATACCATGGAAACGGATCAAAGGCCTAAATGAAAAGTGCACAACTATAAAACATAGGAGAAAATCGAGATGACCTTGGGTTTGGTAATGAGTTTTTAGATAGGACACCAAATAGCATGATACAAGAAAAAAAAAGCTAATAATTGGGCTTTATTAAACCTTCTGCTCTGCATAAGACACTGTTAAGTGACTGAAGAGAAGTCATAGTCTGAGAGCAAATATGTGTAAAAACACATATCTGATAAAGGAATTATCTCCGAAACACATAAAGAATTCTTTTTTTAAAATAAATTTATTTATTTATTTTTGACTGCGTTGGGTCTTCATTACTGCAATTGGGCTTTTCTCTAGTTGCGGCGAGCGGGGGCTACTCTTTGTTGCAGTGCGCGGGCTTCTCATTGCGGTGGCTTCTCTTATTGCAGAGCATGGGCTCTAGGCGGACGGGCTTCAGTACTTGTGGCACGTGGGCTCAGTAGTTGTGGCCTGCGGGCTCTAGAGCGCGGGCTCAGTACTTGTGGCGCACGGGTTAGTTGCTCTGCAGTATGTGGGATCTTCCTGGACCAGGGCTCGAACCCGTGTCTCCTGCATTGGCAGGCGGATCCTTAACCACTGTGCCACCAGGGAAGCCCAAAACACATAAAGAATTCTTAAAACTCAACAAGAAAACAAAAAACTCAATTCAATCATGGGCAAAAGATTTGAAAACTTACTTCAAGAAAAAAGACATATGGCTAGGAAATAATCATATGAAAAGATGTGCAACATCATTTATCACTAAGGAAGTGCAAATTAAAACAAGATGACACTACATACCTATTAGAATGGTGAAAAGAAAAACAACAACAAAAACAATACCAATTGCCGGCAAAGATGCAGAGCAAACAGGAGCTCTCATTCACTGCTGGTGGGAATGCAAACTAGTACAGCCACTTTGGAAGACAGGTTGGTAGTTTCTTTTAAAGCGAAACATAATCTTACCATATAACCCAGCAATTGCACTTCTAAGTATTTACCCAACTGATTTGAAAACTTATGTCCACACAAACCCCTACACATGAATGTTCACAGCAGCTTTATTCAAACCTTGTTTAAAAACCAGAAGCAGACTTCCTGGTGGCGCAGTGGTTAAGAATCTGCCTGCCAATGCAGGGGACATGGGTTGGAGCCCTGATCCAGGAAGATCCCATATGCCGAGAAGCAACTATGCCCACGCGCCACAACTACTGAGCCTGCGCTCTAGAGCCCGCGAGCCACAACTACTGATTTCACCTGACACAACTATTGAAGCCAGCGGGCCTAGAGCCCGCGCTCCGCAACAAGGGAAGCCACGGCAATGAGAAGCCTGCACACTGCAACGAAGAGTAGCCCCCACTCACTGCAGCTAGAGAAAGCCCGTGCAGCCAAAAATTAACTAATTAATTAATTTTGAAAAATGGAGCTATCTTGTATTCAGTGTTTAAAAAAAAAAATAAAACCCCAGAAGCAACAAAGATGTCATTCAGTAGGTGAAGGGATAAACAAACTGTGGTACATCTGTTTGATGGAATGCATTTAAGCCATGCAAGGGCATGAATGAGTTTAAAATGCATATTTGTAAATGAAAGACACCAGTCTGAAAAGGCTATACACCGAATGATTCCACTTATATGACATTCTGGAAAAGGGGAAACTACTGAGGCGGTAAGATCAGTGATGGCCAGAGGCTTGGGAGATGGGAGGGTAAGGTTGAGTAGATGAAGCACAGCGGATTTTTTTAGGATAGAAGAACTGTATGTTACCATATGATTCTGAATGATACTGCAACAGTGGAAACATAACACTGACTCTGTCAAAACCCTTAGAACTTGACATAGGATCCCAGGATGGAATGCAGGAGGTGGCAAAACAATCAAACTGTTTTACAAGCGCATGAAACAACCTCACAGAGGGAGTGGGGAAGAAACTGATGACCTAAATAACTTTGGAAATGAGTGGAGTCCCTCAGGCTATAAGGGAATGAAACTGTACAGAGCGCTGTACTCTAATTAAGAAAGTTCTTTCTCATGAGGGTACAGGTTAACAATTCTGAAACCATTACACATATATACTGGAACTGAACAATTCAGCACATCGGTGGAGACAGTGGGAGTCAGGTTTCTCACAGCTGGAGTGGCAGTGGTTTACAGATAAGCAAGGGAAGGAGGCTAGAATGACCCACCTGGTAAAGGAATAGTGCTGGAGACCAGTACAAACCATGCTTGGTCTAATGCTCTACTGTTGCCGTCTTGAAATTCTTAATAATTATTTATCAAGGGGCCCTGCATGCTCATTTTGTGCTGGGCCCCCACCAGTTGTATAGCCAATTCTGTATTTAACAACCATGCTCTAAATGTTGATGTTTCTGTGGGTTCCAGGTGTGGCTCCCTTTTTCCTTACATTCTACCCTCTCTTTGGTCACCTTCACCCATTTTCATGATTTCAACTCAACCCAGGGCCCTGACAACTCACACATCTATAACGCTGCTCACTTTGACCCTACTGATACTCAGACTTGAATTTCAATTGCTTGCTTCATGTCCTCAGGATTTTCTCCAGATCTCGTAAACTCACCATATCACCAAATGAGCTCATAAAGTACTTTCCCTAGCTCCTAAATCTCCTTCTCTTATATCATATCATATGTACATAAAAAGCCTGAATCAAGCACATGAAAAGTAAATCTCAGCATCACCTTGGAACTTTTCCACTTCCTTACCCCCATTCAAGTATCACCAAGGCTCACTAACTATGTCTGAAATCCCCCCACGTCATTTCATATTCCGCATCTCTACTGTACTCCATTATCTCTCCTCCAGTCCACAATAGGAGAGACCTCCTTCCCCCGTCCTCCTCTGTTCTGATCCAACTATTCTCAACATTTCCTCCAGAGTGACTTTACTAAAACTCGAAATAGATAATACCAGTCTCCTGCTTACCGCCTTCAACGGGCTGATACTGAGTAAGGATGTAGTTGAAGCTCTTTAGTGATTCAGCAGCCTCCCAATCTCACCTGGGCACCCTACCTTCCTGCCATCTTGGTTCCCAGCATTCCCAGCCCGTGCTACCTGGCTATGATGCAACAGTGCTCTCCACCTGGGATGCTGTCACACATCCACATGCAAGTCCTCTCTACCTGGAGTATCCCTCTCCCCCTTCTCTACTTGACCTCATTGAAGACCCAAATGTAGGGCTATGAAAAGCCTTGGTGTCCAGTCGATCTCCTTATCTTTCAGCTTCGTTCTCCCTTGAATCCATTGTGCACCCAGCAACCAAGTGGAGCTGTCCATACCACAGATCTGATCCAATTACTCCCCTCCTTCAATCATTCCAGTGGCTCCCTGTTGCCCTCAGGAGAAAGACCAAACTCTTTTTTTTTTTTAATAAATTTTTTTATTTATTTAAGTTTTGGCTGTGTTGGGTCTTCGTTGCTGCGCACGGGCTTTCTCTAGTGCGGCGAGCGGGGGCTACTCTTCGTTGCAGTGCGCGGGCTTCTCATCGCGGTGGCTTCTCTTGTTGCGGAGCACAGGCTCTAGGTGCACGGCCTTCAGAAGTTGCAGTGCATGGGCTCAGTAGTTGTGGCTCATGGGCTCTAGAGCACAGTTTCAGTAGTCGTGGTGCATGGGCTTGGTTGCTCCGCGGCATGTGGGATCTTCCCGGACCACAGCTTGAACCTGTGTCCCCTGCATTGGCAGGCAGATTCTTAACCACTGTGCCACCAGGGAAGTCCCCAAAGACCAAACTCTTAATGTGGCTTATAACCCTCATTCTCTAACCTCTCCTGCCTCAGTATCTCTTTCTCTCTCAACAGTCTGTTTCTTTCTCATTCCATCTCTGTCGCTCTGTCTGTGGCTCTCTGCTCCCCACTTATTTCCTTTCCTTTGTCTTATCTCTGCTCTTTCTTCCTTTTCCCTTTCCTCTTCCTCATCATTCTGTTGTCATTCTCTTTCTGTTACCCCCTCATCCTCTCTCTCTCTGCCTCATTCTCTCTTGCCCCTTGCCTCCCTCCCTCTCTCATAATTTCGATTCTCAAAACGTGTCTCTCCATGCCTCACATCCGGGGCCTTTGCCTATGCTGCTCCCCGTATCTGGAAAACCCTTCACTTCTCCAGCGACATCACTGTCACCTACAACTCCACGTTTGCTCACACACTCAACATACTGACTCACAGCTGCCTATGTCGTGTTGATCCAGATCTCAGCTTTGAAATTACTTCCTCCAGGAAGCTGTATTTGAACCTCCCAGTCCTGTTCAGACATCTTGCCTAACAGAGCTGCTTCTATCCCACATAGCAGCTTTCAGGAATTAGGAAAAATTTTCGCTTCTTGTAAGACAAATCTCCAAGGTAGGACAGATACTTGATGAGGGGCACTTAGGCTAGATTTTAATCTCCCCTTTCCAGCTGCCTTGTGGCATGAACAACCTGCACAACTGGCCCTGCCCCTTAACCATCTCCATTACAGCCTCTGCTCCCCCATCGCAGCAGTTAGCGTATCGTGTATTTGTCTCTATTACCTGCTCCTAACCCCCACTAGATTATAAGCCCTATCTGTTACTTACATTCTGTGTATATTTCTAGTGCTCAGCACTTGGCCTGATGTGAGTTCGAGGCTAAATAGTTTGCCTCTGAATAAACAAATGAATTAATGAACAAACAAATAAGCCTCTTATTGAATGGATTAATCAGCACATAAATGAATGCACAAGCTGCTGCTTACGAACATTCTTACCACCTCTACCAGGAAATTAGTACCTAGAGTACTTTTCATGCAACCCTACTCTTGAAACATCACTTTTGAACTGAAAAGATTTCCTTACTTGTGTTATCTCTTGTACTAAACTGTACATTTCCCAGTATCAGTCATCATATTTTATTCATCTTTATGCCTAGTCTAGTGACAAGCACATAGTATGTGTGCAAAGTTTGTTTGTAGTAAAGTGAAATCAGTCCTATTCCCATACCACTCAACTTTACTGTTCTTAGTGACTCAGGCACTTATCAAACACTACTTTATCTCAGATGCTTAGAAAGATGAAAAAAGAGCAGAGTTATCCTCGCAGGAAACTCACAGTCCCATCAGAAAGACAGACACATAATTGAAGAATAGTGGCACACTCTGCTCCATGACAAAGGTCATCCGTGGAGCAGCTGCATTAGAATTCCCTGGGAAGCTTCAGCAGAGAATTCCACAGTGCCCCACCCACCCAGTGAAGGAAGGTCTCTGTAATACTCCTTCTTAGCCCCTTCCCATCATTCCCATCCAAGATACTCATTCACTGTCCCCTCCAGCAGGGCACACATTCCTGTAAAGTGCATCACTGGGCTGACGACCATCATTTCCTAAACCTGGAACCTGATTATTCTAACCCAGCACATGTAAAATGAATTGGAATTTGGACAAGAAATTCCAAGAAGTGTTTTCTAAGAGGTGTTGGTATGGTGCAACGAAGAAGCCACTTTTGTCTAGCATAGGCTTAGAAAAATAGAAGCCCAAGCTACTTAGTCCGCTAGAAGCAAAATCAGTAAGAAGCTTTTTGCAAAACAAACAAAAAGAGAGGATTTGTGGTTCAGTCTGGAGCAGTCGACTTTTGGGAACCCTTTCCTTAGGAAAATGAGACAAAAAAGAGCCTAAGCCCCTTTGTAAATGTGCATGAGAAATATCACTTGTGATTAAACTGTTATGAGAAACATACTCAGAAATGTAGGAAATTCTTGCTACGTCTTTCTAAAATTGCTGTTTGATGTTTTATATGCCAAAAATGACTTGGTGAAATAGTGCTCTCTTGGAAACCACTTAAATGACCCACAATAAGAAAGTCGTTAAATAAATTACAGGGTGGATATGATAGACTATTATGCAGTCATTAAGAATCATGTTCTCAAAGAATTTTTTAAGTATATAGAAAAATGCACAAAAAGATTATTAAAGGAAAATGCAGGTTACAAAAACAGTATTACAGCATTGTTCCAGTTTATTGAAAAATTATGTATATACACCAAAATGTTAATAGCAGAATTTCAAATGGACTGGTACTTAAAGGTGATCCCCTTAAAATGTTCTACTTTAACTGTTTCTATACTTACTCAAGTTCTCTGTAATGATCATGTATTATTTTTAGTGTGGCCATTTAATTGATTGTCCGATCTGGGACACTCTTGAAAGTGAAAGAGGGATCTCTAGTAATAATGTCACCAGGACCACAGCAGGAAATGGGACTGTTTTGGACAAACACGATATGTGGTTGTTATAGGTTGAACTCTTCTCCAAAATTCAGATGTTCAAGTCCTAACCCTTAGTACCTCAGAATGTGACCTTATCTGGAAATAAAGTCAGTGCAATTGCAATTAATTAGGATGAGGTCCTATTCAATTAGGGTTGCCCCCTAATCCACTGTAACTTATTTCCTTATAAAAAGGAGAAATTTGGGCAGAAGTATACACTTAGGGTGAAGAGTATGTGAATGCAGAGGCAGAGATTGAGGCAAGGGATGCCAGGGATTGCCAGGAAGCCAGCAGAAGTTAGTGGGGAGGCATGAAACAAAAACTCCCTTAGGGTCTTGGAAGGTACCAACCCTGCTGTCACCTTGATCTTCAGAACTATGAGACAGAAAAATTCTGTTGGTTAAGCTACCTGCTTTGTGGTATTTTTAATGGTAGTCCTAGAACATTAATATGATGGGCATTGTAGTTGTTTCGTATTAGGAAAACAGGAACAATCCCACGGTGGGTAGAGTAAAATGAAGTTCCACATAATAAAAGAAGCTTGTTCACTTAACTGTTACTGTGAAAAATTGTATTATTATTCAAAAGTATTTGCTCCTTTTCTTTTACTGGCCTGTCCCTAGGAAGCCCTGCCCTGGTGGCGTCAGGCTTGAATGTGTGACTTGCTTCAGCCAATGAAATCTGAGTGGGAGTCACATGTGTCATGTAGAAGTGGGAGCTTGAAAGGCCAAGACACAATTTTGCCATCTCTGCACCTTGCCATGAGACCAGCATTTCCTAGAGGAGCTGCTTCCTTAGCCTGGATCCTGAAATGAAAAAGATTTAGAGCAGAGTTGAAACTGATCTGTAATAGACCTTAAACATGAGATAGGAATGGATCTTGGCTAATGTAATTCACTAAGATTATGAGATTGTCTGTTAACACAGCAGAATTTAGCCTCAACTAATAAAACATTGACTGAGAAACTATCAGGTAGCATGCCATCAATGAAATAATACATTATACACAGATCTTGCTAGTCAGGAGCTGTGTATCATTTGCCTTTAAAATATGAAGTTTTTGGCCCCAGGTGTGTTCTATATATTTTTTGTGACACCTGTAAGTAAATGGTAAATTAGGTTATTTCATTTGTTTTTTCTATAGAAAAAAGTCTTCCTATGTTCTCATATTCGAAGTGATTCTTGGAATCTTGAACTATGTGTGCAGACATAAAGTTTGTCAATTAAAATTTTATGGTTTAGGGAAAGAAATTCCTGTGAAAAATAAACCTAAGTTAATTATTCAGTTATTTAATTCTCATTTGGAAAATGAGATGTTCACATACTACTAAAAGTTATACTAAAGGGGTAAAGACCACTTTTCTGGAAATAGTCAAATTTATGTCATTTACTGTTCAAGAATATTAATTTCAAGGGGCAAGCTTTGAACACAGCCAAATAAGTTATCAAAGGCAAGTCATCTCTGACTGAAAAATGTTTCAAAGCAACAGACTGCACGAGGAAAGGACGGAGGGGAGACGCATCTCAAGTGGAGGTCCAGGTGGAGGCAGAAGGGTCATTTTCTAAAGTCAGCATTGTAAAGCAAAAATTGCATGGTGTCAAAATTGTCCTTGAAAGTCCCGTACGTGGCACTTAAAATGCCAAGACCTGAGCCTTTAGAAGTTCAAAAGCCAAGAGTTAATGTCTTTTGTTTCTCTGGGGCAGTGAAGGCCAAGGTCTAATTTGAAAGGAGCAAAGGACAATGGGGAAAATAAGGAGTCTCCATTTTTCTTGGTTCCTCTTTTGGTCTTCTGTTCTTTCTGTGGGTGACTCTCCCTCAAGGGCCTGTCTCCTGCCTCTTCCCCTCAGTAGCGCGTATAGCTGAAGTCAGATAAGTTACTTGTGCACGTTAAGCAGCTCCAGTCTCTACTACAGCTTTAAAAGGAAATGTATTGGGGGTCCACTGTGGCCCTGCCGTGGGCTAGATGCCGAGGAGGTAAAGGATAAAAACAAAAACAAAAAGGAGACCTAGAGGAGTGGGGAAAACTGACATGCAAACAGAACGTGAATACAGACTGGTCCAGTTCAGGCAAGAGGTCAAATTAAAATTGCACCAGACAGAGCTAAATAGGCAAGGAAGACTTTAAGACTACTGCAGTAGGAGCAGGAGGAGAGAGATTGAACTCAACTGCTGAAACAAAAGGGGGGAGGATTTTCTCAGCACAGGGTTGAGCTGGTGGAGAAGTACGGGCAGGTTGGTCAGTGACTGGGCCATCTGTGTTTGCTAAGTGGCACGTACGGGAGTTGTTTCCCACAGAGACGGAGAGACAGGAGTGCTGTCTCCTTCGATGATTACATTTGAAAGGAATGGTTTATTGCTTTTTGAGAAAGATAAAACTAGCAGTAAAACTAGCAGTAGTTGGGAAAAGATTTACATTTAAAAAGGCAGAGAAAGAATTACAATTTTAAGTTTTCTAAAGTATGTTTCTTAAAAATAAGGGGTTCCAGGGCTTATACTCAGGAAGAAACCTGTCTAAAGTGTAATCAAGCTGAGGGGGAACATGAAGGTCATGTTCATCAGAGATAAGCACAGGTCCTATAAAGAGTAGTTCTCAGAACTTGTCTGCACCTTAGGAGCATCTGAGCTTCCACAAATCTCCCAGTCTAAAACACATCTCGGACACACCCCAATACCAACTGCATGTGAATCTCTGGGGTGGACTCAGGCATCAGCATGGCTTGAAGCTCCCCAGCTTAGTCAATGTGTGGCCAAGGTTGAGACCAGGGGCTACAGGTATGATGCGAGTGTGAAGGCTGGGTCAGAATTAGCCAGGGAAGAAGAGCGTTCCAGACTGAGCGAACTCCATTAGGAAAGACTCTTCAGTAAGAAGTGTTTTTGTTTGTGCCTTGAACGTAGTGTTGGTGTAGATTAAAGAATTACCAAGCCCCTTGAGGTGAATCAGTACGCTGTCATGATACACCAGCTTGCTTCAACATGCCAAGGCCTTTTCATCTCTCGTTGTTAAGGGTCACTGGTTCTTTAAAAGCACGAGTATTAATGGATTCTGACTGATGAAGATTCATTCCACAGTTCCACCGTGCATCCCTAACCAGCATAATGAAAGCATCTTCCTTTTAAGGGTCTACTCCTAGCATTGTGCCACATCTATGGCACTCCAAAACACACACCGATTCTACAAGGGTGACGTGTCCTCTTACGGTAAAAGCGTTTCCTTTCGGGGATCGGGTGCCAGGGTGCCCACGCTGATCAAGGGTGCTCTTTTAAGTTGAAGAAAATTGATTTTGTTGTGGTTGCTGCACCAAGGTTGATGTTTTCTTCAAAGACTCCAGATAGAAGGCACCAGAGGCAGCTAACAAGCCCCCTAATAGGACTAAATCGGGTGTCACTCACCTGCTTCCAGGGCTTGACTTCGGCCTCTTGGTGACAAGAAACCAAGCTAAGACAGCGTCCCTTTTTGTTGCCTCCTTCCGTAAATGCTGTGCTGCTGTATTCCTTATTCACTCAGCCCAGATGTTTTTATGGCCATCATATATTTACACTAATTCAGAGGCTTGCCATCAAGTAGATAGACACGTCCCTCTGATCCGGAGGGCAGCAGAACCTCTGCTTCTGATACTGCAGGTGAAAATCAGGCCTGCTTTTTTTCCCCACAGTGCCCTTCAAAGGAGCAATTTTCTAACATTTAAACAAGGGTGTCATAATTAATTCGATGGTGTTTTCCTTTTCTTTTTCTTATCATCTTGTCCAAATCAAGGGCAAGTGGATGCCAGAACTCAGATGACATCAGGCACCGTGGTTCCTTCAAAATGCTGGTCTCAATCAGTTTGCTTATTATCTGATCCTGATTCCATAGATTGTCACGGAATTGACTTTTTACATTAATATGAGTCTTTTTTTATTGGTTTTTAATAGCTAATTGCCACACAGTCCATCTCATTAACTGTATTGTGATTCAGATCAACCACTGAGATGATTACAGATGACAGACCAACGTTATCAGTTGGGTGTTCTCTTATAATGATCACCAGCCACATAATGAACCATGTGTGGATTCATTGGGCAGGGTGTGGGTGGCTGTGAGATACTAAGGATGCTACAATTTGGTATCACTTCCCATTTTGGATGAGTCAGAGAGATTTTGGAAATATCTTCACGCTAACCCAGTTTACATTATAGTTACATTTTAATTGCATTTTAAAGTCCAAATACAGTTGATCGTGATAACTGTGTCACACCCTTTAAGGGAACTAGAGTTTCCTCTTTATGGAAATGCAAAAGGACCCCTCAATATAATACCACATTTCCTAAGCAGTGAAAGAGAGAATCTGGCTTCAGTGCCCTCTCAGATTTTTATAGAAAAGGTCACCAGCAGCCCCCAGCCAACACATAGAGTGGACTCATTTCAGGGATCCTGCACCTTGATCTTTTCATTCTTTCATTGAATCAAATAATTATAAGGTGGGTTCTCTGTTCCAGGCATTGAGTGAGGTAAATTCTGGGAATATGATAAAAAAAAAAACAGAGCTCCTTTCCTTATTCTGGGAGCCCACAGTCTCTTGGGGAAACAAACAGGGAAGAGGTAACTCCACGCCTCCATCCTTCTCATCTTACTTTACAGAAACATTTCTCCTTCTTGATATTCTTTGCTTTCTGCTTCTTCACCAAGGTGTTCTCATGCTTCTCTCGCTACCTCCTGGACGTTGCTTCTTCTCATCCTGCTTTTGGATGCCTTTTTGCCCCGAGATAATTGATTGTGAGGCTTGCTGTGCGGTGTGTTTCTTCTCAAGCACCTTCTGTCTTTACTTTGCTCACTCCTCCTGGATAACTCATTTACTCTCTGGGCTTTCATTACTACATATATATCAGTAATTCACGAATCTGAATTTCAACCTTCACCTCTCACTTGAGCTCCAAATCTATTTTCACTCTCAATCCCTGGATAGTCAGATACCTGAACATCCAGATACTCAACATGGTCCAATTTTGATTCTTCATTTTCCCTTCCATGTCTTGTAGTCTGTCTATTTTCTCTGTCTTGGTTAGCTCTCCCATTGGCCCAACGTAGAGGACTGAAAATCATCTGGCTTTTAAAAGTACCCCGGAAAAAAACAGACCGTTCATCAGTTTCTGATTCTGTATCTCTAAGCGACACTGAATTCCTGTGACTCTACTTGAGTTAAATTTATTCCTAGCTTTTTAAAATAAAGCCAATGAAAGACCAAAGAGATTACTACAGAAGCTGCATTCTGGTGAATTTGCTGAATTGATAACTTTTAGTCAAATCACATTTTCATATTTCAAAAATACTTTCTAAACAATTAGGGGTCAGTATTGTGGGATTTATGATTGTGTAATGATGGGCTAAGGTCTGTATGAGAAAGACCATCAGGCTGACTGGGGAATCAAACTGGTCAAGATGTAGACATTGATGTCTGAACGTCTCCCATGAATTTTTGAGCAGATGTTAAAATAGACACATAAAAAAGAACCTTTAGAAAGTAAGAAACACAGACTTCTAACATGTTGGGACACTGTAGTCACTAAAAAGGATATAACTTTCATTTCTTATTTGAACATTTATGACATTGATTTAACCAGTTCATTACCAGTGTGGCCTTTCAAGCATGTAAAATCGCATGAAGTTGGGCTGGATTGGTTTTAAGGGTCTTACGTAAAGCATGTTAGCACATGATCTTAGATATGTCATAATTAAAATTGTGAGTTTTGTAAGAAAGCTACACTTTAAAAAAAGTTTGATCAGTGTGCTTTTTCAAGCAGATAGCAATTAGGATTGCGGTTGTCATAGGGACAGATCTACAACAATAGAGGTGAAGGATGATGGCTTTGATTTATCAGAATGGCAATTCTTCATGTTTGTGAAAGTCAGCAAATGAATTTGACCCACCACATGTGGACTTAGATCCAAGGTCACCTTCAGCATATGGTCAGTGTGACACTTGCGTGGCCTTACAAAAGGCCAGGTCCACAGTGATAACCACCATTGATAACTCTGTAAACCTATCCAGCGGCCTTCGATGATGTGACTTATGATGTGGAGGAAAAAATAAAAGAGGTGATATTTTATAAATATCGATTTTCAAACATCTCTGATCTGTTGGCATTAACTGATGAGCTCAGAGATGCTTGGAAACGTCCCCGTCTGCACAACAACTGCAACCATGGCAACCTGCATTTTAAAGGATGTCGAAGATGTTTTTAAACATAAGGTGAGAAAAACAGTTTCTACACAAATGTTTGCCTGGGACCTCATGTCTAATTCTGCCAGTACACTTGTTTTTCCTTTACTGGGACTTAATACAATGTAGAAGCTTTCCTGTTGGAGGAAAAATTGGACAATCCAGGGCAGTCACAAATCTTGAGACCACTGCATTGCTATGGAACTGAGTCCCGCCTTTGCACCAATACCATGTCAGCGCGCCTAACATTCCTATATATTATACATGAAAAAGATTGGCGACCCTGTCTGAATGCTTTTGAATTTTTGATGTCATTTGTTCCTTGTGATTTTTAAAGCTATACTGGGCTACCCTATATTCTAGGACAAATTAAGAAAAACCTCAGATTTCTAGAGAGAAGTACTAATATCTCCACAAAGTGCTGGATTTCACTAGAAGATAGAGAACAACAATCATGCAGTGTTCAGTATTTGAACATTGAACTTCAGTACTGAAGAAATCCTCAAATGAGTAAGGTTTTCTTTTTTTTTTTTTGCGGTACACGGGCCTCTCACCGTGTGGCCTCTCCCGTTGTGGAGCACGGGCTCCAGACGCGCAGGCTCAGCGGCCATGGCTCATGGGCCCAGCCACTCCGCGGCATGTGGGATCCTCCCAGACCAGGGCACGAACCCGTGTCCCCTGCATCAGCAGGCGGACTCTCAGCCACTGCGCCACCAGGGAAGCCCAGGTTTTCTTAATAGTCAGATTTTATTTTATTTTTTAAACAAACAATTATAATTCTATTTGAACTGGGTATAAGGATAGGGAGGGGCCTTTTAAGGGAGCAGGTTATAATCCTAGATTCCTATTAAGTACTTGGAGCTAGAAGCAGATTTAGTTCAAACAAACACAGATGCTAAATAGGCAAACCAAGCATTATGAGTTTTTATTCTGTTTGCCACTGATTCATATGTCTTGTCTTGGCAGACCACCAATATTTCTCTCCCCACATTGACTCTGCATGGGTTTGCATATGTATAGAGTTAAAAGGGCTGCCCACCATGGTTCCATTTCGTATCCACTTTCTTTATTTCTTATCCATCCATCTCTGTCACTCTCACAATACAGCTCTCCCCAACTAATTACATTAATCAACAACAACAAACACCAACTCTAAAATTCTGCCCAAGATGGGAGTTTCAAAAGCCTGAGATACTATGTCAAATAACCCATCATGGTTGTTTGAGGACATTGCAACTCAAAATGAGGTAGCAATCGAACCAGAGAAGAGATTGGTCATTATTAATATGACTTTTCTGTACTTAGGAATCCATGTTTTTCTATCAATGAAAACCAATTTCTCTCTCCACTTTCCTGGCTCTAATTCAGAAGTAAAGGCAGCTAGCCCTTTTGTTCGGGGATTAGGTCTGTTTTACAAGAAATTAAAGGAAAATAGAAACCAACATAGGTTAAACATGAACTGTATCTCAGACTTAACACTACATATATTCCTAATACTTCCTTACCCATCATATAATCAAGTCCCAAACGCCGTTTTACAGACAGTAAAAAATAGCCCTGTGTCCCATCTGTTACATATGTGAGGTCCAGCCACTGACCAGAAGCTTTTCATCACCGTTACCATCATCATAATCCTTTTTGTTGTCATTGTTACCATCTTGATGCTTTTTTTTTTTTTACATGATGTCACTGAATCCTTCTAACAAAATGCCAGGCGATTTTATTGTACACATTTTACAGATGAGTAAACTGGAGTTCAGGGCTACTGAGTGGTTTGTTCAAGAATACACAGCAAGTAAATGACAATGCTAATGCTAATGCTAAACCTCAGTTTCTTTAACCAGCATCAGGGGTTGGACAAGGCATGGTGTTGAAGGAGCACCCTGAGTGTGTCAGAGGTGGTGCCCATGGGGAAATCAAGGACAGGAAGTACCCGTCTGCATGGTTCTCAAACTTCAGATTGCCTAAAAGTCACTAGCTGGGCTTGTTAAAATACTTACTGTGGACTCTGCACCCCTACCCACCCCCCAACCCACACACACATAGATTCTGATTCAGTAGGTCTGAGACAAGTCAGAAATCTACACTTCTGACAAACTCCCCAGGTGATTCCCATGGAGGTGGTCTGTGGATCACACTTGGAGTAATGATTTTATAGATGGATCGGGGACCTTTGAGAGCCCTGATACCCCAAATTATGGAGCTAGCTGGGACAGCACCAGAGCTCAGCATACTCACCTGTATAGGAAAGCTCCTTCTTTCCCTAATGCACTATTTCTACATTTGGTGCACAGTCCAGCTTGTTACCCATCACGTAGTCAAGACTTGTACCTCAGTTAACTTATTAAAAAAAAAAAATGGCTCCCAGTTATTAACCACCTGTTGAGGACAAGGCTCTAAGCTGGAAGCCCGTCGCCTTGTGTAGCTGCCTTTGCCATTATCACTGTGGCAGAGGCCCTGGTGCTCAGCAATATCCAGCCCTCATCTCCTGCCTGGACACATAGAAAGATTCTATTTTCCAGCCCCATTGCTGTCTGATGGAACCACTTGGCTGGTTCTAGCTGAAGCATGCCGTTTTCTCTCTTTCTTTCCCTGCTGTGGTGGCCCTGGACATATTTCAGATGGTGCCAGCTGCCAGAGGCTTCACAGCCTGGGTTCTTGAGCAAAAAGCCCCCACTGGCCACACTGAATTCACAACCTGAGCATGAGGTGAACTGACCTGTGTTTTGTTAAGCCTCTGGGGTTTCATTCTGCTCTATTCTATTTTCATTTGGCAGCCTAGCATAGCCTAACCTTAAAAACAGCAGCAGCAACACCGCCACCCTCACAGTAATCGCATTATTGATGCCATTTATTTATTATGATAAGCAGTGCTGACTATGTGCTGAACACTATGGCAAGCACTTGGAAAACATCTAATTTAACAACCACCCCGACACTATAAATAAGGCAGTTGTTAGCTGTATCTTATAGGCACACAACCAGAAACTGTTCAGACACAAATGAAAACTCAGTCTGATTCGAGAGCCCATGTGATTAACCAAAACACTGTAAATTGCTTAAATGCCAGGGTTGGTGCTTTAGATGCTTGTCGCATCTAATTCTCTGCCAACTCTAAAAGGTGGGCATTATTATCTTAATTTCCCAGTGAAAATACTGAAGACTGCAGAGAGGAAGTGTCTGCCCAGGCCATACATGTGGTGGAATCAGGTCACAAGCCGAAGTCACTCTCACTCATAAATGAAGCATCACGCGTGCTCAGAACCAGCGTGTCTAAGCAGGTGATTTTGATTTCTCTCAGGGTTTCAGAAACATCTAGGAGCCTCAAGACATATAAAGGAGGGTGTTTAGCACAGGGGTTCAAGATTTCAGGAACCTGAGTCAGATTTTTCAGGTTAAAACCACTGCTCCACCGTGCACCACTGTGTGCCTTTGGGTAAGTTACTTTGTCTCTCTCTGCAAAACGGATTGAATGAGATAATTCTGGTTAAGTCTAGTGCCAAATAGAGGCAAAGTACCAAACAGAGGCAAAGGAGTATTGTGATTAGAAGATTCACAGACAGCTCTGCCTGGCAGGGTTAACAGTGGTTTGCTGCTCAACCTACCTTCTGGACAAGCCCTGGGATGCTTTTCTCCTGTAAAGTAAGGTACATGCAGCTATGCTTTGGGTTTCTTCTAAATCCCTTTGGTTAGAGGTGGGACTGGGTCTGCAGCTCCCAGTTTCTGGAAGCCCACTGCGATGGCTTCCCTTTCTCAGGTCTCCAGCAGGCTAGTCTGTGGTGAATCCTGAAGGGCCAGATACACTGACTAGTGAGATTCAGGGATGTGGTCAAAGAACAGATTAGGAACCTCAGGGAGCCTAGCCACACAATTCTTGGAAGTCCAGAGGTGTCGGGGCGGACGAGAGAGCCCAGTGGGGCTGTGGTTGTAGGTCTCATTCCAGTTACTCTGACTTAAGGAACAGACTTCTGTCTGCCTTTTGAGTTCCTGGGATGAGCTGGTTCACTTTCATGCTGGCTTAGTCAGTACAGTGGTATCTGGGCTCCTGGTCCAGCTGAAGTGGGAGCAACCTTATTTTCTGAAGGAGGTTTACAGTGATAGCTACTCCCAGTAATAGAGATTATCAAGGGCCAGTGCCCCTTATTAAACGCCTACCATGTGCTAAGCAGTACAAAAACGATCTTCCGTGCAGTCAACATTTCATTCCCTTTATGCAGTGAGTGAGCATTATTGCTGTTCCCATCTTACTGATAAGTAAACTAAAGCTCGGAAGTTTAAGTTGCTTGCCATAGGTTACCCAGGTTAAAACGGTGCTGGAGCTTGAACACAGGCCCTCTGACTCCGAAGCGCTGCCCTTGGAGCGCAGCTTCTGACCTGGGCGCTGAGCTCTCTGCAGACCAGGCTCTGATCGCTGGCAGGGAGTGCCCGAAGTGTCCAGTGGGAGTGCTGAGAAGACTGTCAAAGAGCCAGTTAAGGACTTGGGCTGGAGGAATTGGGGGCATCCCTAGGAAGAAGGTCTGGAGGCTCAAGGATGAATGACCAAATCTAGCAGTTGATTACAGATGGCAGATGGGGAACTCTCAGTTTGCCCAGGATATCCAGAGCACACCCCTAAAACTGATCCCCCAAGACAGACGCCCTTCCCAAATGAATCTGTTGGAAAACAATGGAGAAAATGCTGCATGACCCCTTCCTTTCTTGAAGACTCAAAATTCACAGTAATTGACGGATATTCTAAGGTTCATTGTAGTGAAGAGACTAGTTTGTGTGCTTAACTCTTTTATTAAAAATTTTTTATTGGAGTAGAGTTGATTTACAATGTAGGGTTAGTTTCAGCAAAATGAATCAGTTATACATATACATACCTCCACTCTTTTTTAGATTCTTTTCCCATATGGGCCATTACAGTGTACTGAGTAGAGTTCCTTTTGCTATACAGTGGTAGGTCCTTATTACTTATCTGTTTTACATATAGTAGTGTGTATATGTCAATCCCATTCTCCCAATTTACTCCTTCCCCTTCCTTTCCTACATGGTAACCACAAGTTTGTTTTCTACATCTTTGACTCCGTTTCTGTTTCGCAGATAAGTTCGTTTGTGTCATTTTTACTTTAGATTCCACAGCTAAGCAATATCATATGATCTTTGTCTTTCTCTGTCTGACTTCACTTAGTATGATAATCACTAAGCCCATCCATGTTGCTGCAAATGGCATTATTTCATTTTTTATGGCTGAGTAATATTCCATTATATTATAAGTACCGCATCTTCTTTATCAACTCGTCTGTTGATGGACATTTAGGTTGCTTCCATGTCTTGCCTATTATAAATAGTGCTGCTATGAACATTGGGGTGATAGTGATAGATATTAATTGGAAACTATTGCTACTGTCACAATTGGCTGGAAACTTGGACATAGCAGCCAAAAAGTCTCCTACCACTGTATACTGTAATATTTTATAGTCACTTAACAATATATATATCCCTGTCCTTGGGGATTGACAGATGACAAACTCTTTTTTTTTTTCAATATAATAATTGTCAAATATCTACAAGGATAGAGAATGGTATAATGAGTGCCCATGGCCTCAGTAGTTGGCTACAGGTGGCCATTCTTGTTGCTATATCTCTGGTACCTCTCCCACTCGCATTTTGAAACACATCCTGGATCTTATTGTATCTATAAATTTGATCTTGGTATTATAGTGAAATATTGGTTTAAACTTTGTTTCTCAGCCATCTTGTAAATCTGCCAGGGTTGAGAAGACAATTCCCTACCCAGCTAAATGGAGCCCTTCTATTATAACATTTTGGCTGTGGGGCAAGGAAGAAGTAGACTTAACTTTTTGAAGAAAATAACACATTTTATCAGATTAAGTTAACTCTTCATTTCTAATTTGCTTTTGGCTACAGCACCCTTTTTATTAGGCAAAACCTATCAACCCCTGCTAAAAGAAGCTTTGGACATCTACCAAGGAAGGCATTTGAGGAAGGAGTACTTGAAGGCTCCAGAGCAGGAAGCCAGGTTCTGTGCGAAGACAGTTTGCTGTGGAGGATGCAGTGAGCACAAGTTGTGAGGGCAGCCAGGAGACTAATGAAGGTCCAGGCTGGGTGGTGAGACCCTGAGCTGGTGGTTACAGCAGAGGAGGATAAGGCAGTGAGTATTGGTGACAGAGACATAAATTAAAGATGGAGGCGGAGTTTGATTGCAGGATGGCTTAGAAATAAGCATTAGGTGCCAGTTTGACCTTAAAATAGACGTTACAGACCTGGAATCGAGGAGAGAAGTGGGAACTAGAAATGGGCTTTAGGTCACTGCCCTCTCCTCCTGGAGGGACTGTGGAGAGAAGTTAACAACAAAGGGGGACTTTGGAAAGAACCTTCAGCAAGATCTCTCTACAGGATGCAGAAGACAGGACAGGAGCCTGAAATAAGCAGTGATCAGAGAGGAGGGAGGGCCACATAGAATCCAAGGCACGAGGGTGCTAAGCTCAAAGGTTCCTTTTTTAAACATGGAAAAAATGAAATTATGGGGAAAATGAAGAATGTGCACTGTTTGTGGAAAGATCAAATCTACCTCAGTCAGAAAGCACCTTACCATAGCAGCAGGCAGCGATACAGTTTTCAGTTGGCGACCAGATCTTAAACTATACTGGGGGCAAAAAAGGGTGTTTAACAAATCAGTTCTCAGCAGATGTTCCCTGGCATTAAGAATGTGAATTCTTCCTACTGTAAACGAATAACCAAGCACTGCCCAGGTACAATGAGAAGTGAAATACCAGACCTGGCTGTTATATGTAAATGTCTAAGGCAGTGTTTAAGCAGGAGGGGACAGGAGGAAGAGGGGTCTTCAGTGGAAATGGGTTTTGAGGACCTGTCAGCCTTGACTGGAAGAGTAATTGGGCTAAGATGAGAGAGGGGTAAAACTAAGCACATCACCGGAACCATCCAAGTAAGCGGATAATTAACCTCTTGATTCTTCCCTCCCCTCCTTTTCAATATCAGCTTTTTATTATCTTGGAAGCATTTAAACTTCAAAAAATTGTGAGGAACACAGGCTTTCCAAGCCGACTTCCACTGACATGCCATTTGGTTAATTTATGTGGTTGGGCAAGAGGTTCAGAGAGCTGTAGGCTGTGGGCTCACCCAGCCTCATTTCCATATTTAACGTATTCAGGTGCAGTTATGATAGTGCATCCCATGTTTATACCCAACTTTGTGTCTTTTGAAGTTCACATTTAACTTTGCGTTGATTAAACACCATTTACCAATTCAGATTTTTGAAAAATGTCCGTTGGGCACCGAATAGTGTTTGCAGGATGAGATGATTTTAGCCTTACTATGAAGCAGGAGCAAACACATATTACTGCCATTCATGAAACATATTCACGGGGTTGCAGATCTCTCAACTGTTTGAAAAAAAGTCAGAGTAGTTGCCTCTTGCCTCCTATAGTTACCTCCCAAAGATGTTATGAATGAAGCAATTGGATTCTCGTGTTTGAAAATTCCTCTATTTGCTGCATTTTTATTTTGAGAAGTGGGAATCAACATGAAAATGAGTGCACTATGTAAGGAAACATGGCAGGATTTTCCTAGTGTTTTAATAACCCCATTAAGGTTTATAAATATTTTAAGTTAGTTATTGGCAAACATATTTACAATGGTACGTTCCTGCTGTATACTTAGGCTTTGATTGGGTACTAGATTCTTGTCCATAGGTACTACTGGTAGTCGTAAAAGAAAAAAAAAAGGTGATAAGATTTGCAAAAACCTGGGCCCAAACGTTGGTTTTATTACTGAGCTGGTTGCTTGTGCAAGTTTTGCTTCATCTTTCTGCGTTCCACTTTATCCTTCGCCTCTCCTAAAGTCTCTTCCCAAACTCTTTCAGGTCAACTTCATTTTTTTATTGCTTTTTCCTAATTACAGTGTTTTCAAAATTTGTCTCCCTCCCTCTAATTCCCATTGTCAAATAGTGCAGCTGGGCATTCAGCACCATCTAATGGATGGTGCCACCCAAAGAACAGAATAGAATAGAATAGAATAGAACAGAATAGAGTAGAATAGACTAGAATAGAAAACTAAAATGCTGTGAATGACTATATCATTCTTTCCAGCAGAAAGTCTCCAAATGTCTCTGCCCTTCCTTAGTGCAATGCTAAGATAATAGTAGCCATTTCATAAATATTTATAAAATGACACAATAGACATTAGCATCTCATAGATGTTGACTCCAGTATTTTATTTTTAAATAAACTTATTCTGATTGTAAAAGCAATGCATACGTATTGCTGAATGAAAGAATGAATGAATAAAAGAGGGAAATAAAATTAGCTCGTAGTTTACTACTCAGAGAGAGCCTCTGATAACATTTTAGTGGGTTTGCGTCTATTTTTTTCTATCCATATGAGTATTTAATATATATATATATATACACACACACACAGAGTCACCCACATACATACATATATATGCACACACACACCTGTGTGTGTATGTATGTACATACACATTTACATATATCTGTATGTAGGATCAAATTAAATGTATTCAGGTTGTATTCTGTGATTAAAATTTCACTTTGTGGGAATGTTCCCTTCATTGAGTTCTTCAAAACTATGATATTTAATGTCTACATAAGAAAATATTTTACAGACCATCAGTTTATTTATTTATTTAAGCTTCCACTTATTGTAGGTTATTTAGTTTTCTACCAAAAATTCATTGTTTTAAATAATTCTGTATTGATGGTTTAGGTACATGTATGTGTGTCCATAGTTATCTAATTCCTTAGCATTGATCCCTAGAAGTTGAGGTTTGTATTGGCAAAAAGTAAATTCCTTTAACAATTAATACATAATTATCAAAATGCTTTGTTTGCAAAGATGTACCACTGAACTTTATTGCCACCTACAGTATATGAAAGTCCCTGTTTACCTTTCCCTTGCCAGCATTAAGTACTAAGGTTTGCTTAAATCTATCACTTTGATAGATGACAATGATAAAATACTGTTATCTTTTTTTGCCATTTAAAAATACTAGTGACTTTTTTTTTTTTCTCTCCACATCTTGTGAAGTAACTCCTTCTTGAGCCCTATTCCCTTTTTTATTTGGGTATAAATAAGTTCCCTATTGATGTGTAAGTGCTTGTTACTTATTATGGATATTAATCTCTTGCCTGTCATATGTAGTGGCAACTTTCTTGCCAGCTTGTTATTTGAATTAATTTTGCTTGATGTTTTGAGACACTGATTTTTTAAATCTTTAATCAGACACAATATAATTTTTCTTTATGACGTATTCCCTTGTTTTTACAATTAACATCCTTAGCCTATTCCAAGATTAGAGTCATGCTAATACACATATTTTTCTAAATTTTTGTGGCTTCGTGTTCACATCTGATTCTTCATACAAAATACATTCTTGTAGGATGTATTTTGATGTATGCTTTATTGTAAAGGCCCATTTTGAGTTTTCACCCTCCAAATTCATTTTCCTTCCAAGTGTTTTTTTGTTTTTTAATATCCACTCCTTTTCTGTTTTTGTGATGTTAAATTGTAATCTATCACAGTTTATTTTGAGATCCTCTCATCTATTAAATTTTGCAATAATTCTGCACTGTTCTAATACTCATAGCTTTATAATGTGCTTAATATATAGTAGAGCAAGCTCTTCTGAAAAATGCTATTGTCAAAATGGCTTTAGTTATTTTGCCTTAATTTTTCCTCTAGAAGGGAAAACCATTATCATTTTGTAGGTTCCTACCCTCAATGACTGTTACTTGTTTTCTCAAAGCTGATGTCATACTTCAGACATAGACAAGAGGTCAGGGGAAGTGAGAAGTCAGGATGTATAGAAACGTTTCCTTGACTCTGATGGAGAGCTGGGGTTCCTGAACTGGAAGACAGGCTACAGATAGGGCAGGGCCATGGCGTCTCCCTATTTTCCGGTTAGAGATGCTGCTCTGTTTCATTAGGCAAAGCATGGAAAAGTCCTAATTCATTTTTTCCCAATTCCATTCCATCTGTCTTTGAGATTCTCCTGGTAATTATCTGTCAGTCTTAGTACTTAAAATTGTTGGAATTCAGGATATATTTTATTTCTTCAAAGATGTTTTAGTGAGGAATAAGAGATTCTGCTTTGGAGCATCCTGGATAGATTCCGTTAACAGAAAGTACTTCTAAGCACCCATCTTTATAATGTATCTAAATTTTAAAGACTTACTGTTGATGGAGTAAAATTAAAAGGCCAAGAATTGGTAACAGGCTGTGGCAAAAGCATGGATGAGAAGTATAGGAGATACAGGCATGTGCTCATTTCCTGACTGGGCTAAATTTGTCAAGATCAGTGGAAAATAGTTTTTTTGACAATTAAGAGACAACAGAGGCAGCATCAACTAAAATTACAAAATTGATAAACCTTTGCCTAGCCCTCTTCCTTCCTTTCTAGTCCCTTTCTCATCAGCCTCTCCCTTCCAGAGTTGCTTTCTCTTTTGTATTAGGAAGGTTTTCTAATAATAAGGTTGTCTATTCCATTAAAATAGATTGCTCATAAATAATCTCAGTTTCCTGGATTAAGATTTCACAAGCCGTGTGTCCAGCACTTAGGTTGACACAAGATCAGTGGACAGTAAATTTTGAAATCTCTCTGCCTCTCTCTTCATTTCCTTGTCTGTCTCCAATTTCCTGTATGCCATCAGGAAATTTAGTGACACTTCAAATAGCATACATCTCCCATCTCCTTAGAACCTGTATGTCTTTGGAAATGTGGAATCCCTGGCTATATGTTTCCAGGCAGAATTATGGTAAGAGTCACAGTTTCCTGACATCTTTCTTGCACAAGTTTGAACAGTGCAGATCAACACATGAAATTAAACGTTTACCGTGCAGTTTTATGGTGTGATCAACTTTCTTAAAATCTGTCCCCCTACTTTCTCTTACTGAAGCCTCATTACAGCCCTTTGTAATGATTAGAAAGGCAGCTGGTATTAGCCCCATTCTAGAGGGTAGTTGTTTTGGTTTGAATTGTACTCTCCCAAAATTCATATGCTGAAGTCCTAACCCCTAGTACCTCGGAATGTGACCTTATTTGGAGATAGAGTCTTTATAGAGGTAATCAGGTTAAAATGAGGTCATTACAATGGGCCCTAATCCAATAAGATGGGTGCCCTTATAAAAGGAAGAAATTTGGACACAGACACAGGCACACACATACAGGGAGAATGCCATGTGAACATCAAAGCAGAGATCAGGGTGATGTGTCTGCACTCCAAGGAAGGCCAGAGATTGCCTGCAAACCACCTGAAGCCAGGTGAGAGGTTTGGCACAGATTCTTCTTCACAGCCCTCAACAGGAACCAACCCTTCAGACACCTCGATTTTTCACTTTGGGCCTCCAGAACTGTAAGACAATAAATTTCTGTTCTTTAAATCACCTAGTTTCTGATGCTTTGCTATGGTAGCCCTGGGAAGCTAATACAGTAGCTAATAAAAAGCAGAGAAGGCTAAGTAGCTCCCTGTGGCGGGGCACGGTTTCGTTAGGCAGTTTGATTCACTGAACCTTCTGCTGCACCAGAAATTCTCATTTCATCAACCACCATGAGCACAATGAGTTCAAGGCCAGCCAGTCTGACAGTGAAGGAGATGCCATGCTGGACCAGCCCAACTCTCCCTACGTTCCTTTGATCTACCTTCTGCATGTCCCAAATTGCATCTACTGAATGTTAAGAGACATTGGACGTTCCCTGGACGCTAAGAGCCATTGTCGTGGAAGGTTCCTGCTGCTGCTGTGACTATTAAAGCTCATGTTCATGGAGAAATTACCCTGTGTCAGACTCATGCTGAATACTTTATGCCGATTCACATAATTCTCAGCCTGGGCCTGTGAGGGAGGTGCTATGACCATCCTCATTTACAGATGCCCAATCCCAGGCTCTCCTTGTGATTTATCCCTCATCATAGAGCCGCCACTGTGTTGTGAATCCAGTATTTGAACTCAGGACGTCTGACCCTGGAGCTGGCATTTAAACCACTTTATGCTGGGCAATATTCTCAAAGGTTCTCAAAGGTTGCAAAGGTTGTGTTAAAGATTGTGAAAGTATTTGCTGTGGAACTTCTCAGAGCTTTTAACGCGCTGTTATCTTTGGGAATCTCTGAGAGGATGATAAAGTTAGCAGCATTTCCAGTGCATGGTTAACCACGGAGAACTTTTTGCCATGGGAGATCTCTTGGGACTGGTATTTCATGATAGAGTTGCCAGATAAAATATGCCTCAGTTAAATTGGACTTTCAGATAAACAGTGACTAATATTTTAGTGTAAGTATGTCCCAAATAGTGCACTGGAACATTTTGTATTTTTATTTGCTAAATCCAGCAAACCACTTGAAAGGTGCTTTGAAAAATATGTGGTACACAGCCAAAACTCCATGACTCTCCCTATCTTCTGGTGACATCTGCGTTTAGGAAGTAAGCAAAGAAGATCTGCCCCAAACTGAGGTTCTGCCCTGTTACCTTCCCAATATCCAGCTCATTAACCCTCATCCTCCCATCAGTGGAGTTACGATTAGAAGCTGCTTCTCATCTTCTATGACCTAGGGCATGCTATCACCGACCCAGGGAACAGGCACATCCTTGGTTATTTCAAAGTGACCATCATCCCAGAACATAGAGGTATGACCTGAAAATCACAACAATCTTCCAGTCACCCCCCGGAAATGTATTTGTGGGGACAGATGCCCATAAACCCAAAAATATGATGCTTTGAGGTTGGTTGGTTTGTATGAAATCTCTCCTACAGCATCTCTGTGTTCCATTTCCGTTCCAGGGGAGTTGGAGGCTTATTGAGTTTAGGAGGAAATGGGTTCCTAAAAAAGATCAGGTCAGCTCAGTGTCTGTCAAATCACTGGAGCATGTCTTGAATGCTGAATCCTATCATCCATCTCACTTCAGAATCCATCCCTTTTTTTTTTTTTTTTTTTTTTGCGGTATGCGGGCCTCTCACTGTTGTGGCCTCTCCCGTTGTGGAGCGCAGGCTCCGGACGCGCAGGTTCAGCGGCCATGGCTCACAGGCCCAGCCGCTCTGCGGCATGTGGGATCCTCCCGGACCAGGTCACGAACCCGTGTCCCCTGCATCGGCAGGCGGACTCTCAACCACTGTGCCACCAGGGAAGCCCCATCCCTTCTTATTAATGCTCCATCTGTTAATACCGCTTAGAAGCGTTCATAAGTCACATCTTCTTGCTTGGCGTTACCTTTTTTTAAAAAAAAATTAATTTGCCTTTCCAATATGTTTCCGCTGTCTTGACCAACACTTCAGAATTTCTTAAAGCCTTATGGGTTGAAGCAGAGCCAAAACAAATGACCACTCGGGTCATTCAGAACCTCTCCAAACCATATGGACTTTACCCTTCCTGGCCATGAAGGGGGCTCTTCATGCTAGTATGTAGGAGTTCAATTCACATTCCAGCCACATGAGGCTACTTAAAGTTATACTTAAATTAATTAAATTTAAAAAAATAAAACCTTTAGTTACCCAGCCACATGAACCATATTTTAAGTGTTCAAGAGCCACCTGTAGCTCGTGGCTACTGTCTTAGATAGCTCCAGTAAACACTAATTCCATCATCACAGAAAGTTCTGCTGGGCAGCCCTATTCCAGAGTCTCACTTTATTTCTGAAATTACCAAAGAATAATGCCTGTGATTTTTGGCCATGAATGTCAGCTCTATTTGGTTTGGACAGAAGAAATTAGGATAGATGTTTCTGAAATAGAAAATTTAGGTTCTTTTATATCTTATATATAAAATAACTTCACGGTACAGTGGTTCAGTTGAAGATGCTAAATTATGTTCTTAACCCCCACTGTAGCCTACTGGTAAAGGCAGAACTTCACAGACCCTATGAATTTGGTTCCATTTCTTTTTCTAACGAGCCAGAACAGAGACCAGGGAAAAGGGAGAGTTGACTGAAAAGAACAGAGGAGCCAGGAGAGGCTGTGTAGGGTGGAGGGGCACCATTTACCAACTCAGAGGTCTGAATTTGAGCTGGGTGACCACTAAGTGACTGAACAAACCCCTATCTTGCTGATCGTTAGTTTTGAGAATAGCTTTGAACAAGTAGACTTGTTCACTGGGAAAGCATAAGAATGAAGATAAGTAAAAGAAAAAAAAAATATATATATATATATACATATATACATACGTATATATATACTTCTTACCCTGCCAGCCAGATGGATCACCAATACACCAAATGCATTAGAGATCTCTATAACTTTCTTTATGCATATGTATGTGTTATATTCACAAAATGTGATCAACATATGCATACTATTTTGTAACTTGCTTTTTCAATTAATATCCTTCAGTACCTTTCCAAGTCAAGAGGGTATGTAGGGCTTCCCTGGTGGCGCAGCGGTTGAGAGTCCGCCTGCCGATGCAGGGGACACGGGTTTGTGCCCCGGTCCGGGAAGATCCCACATGCCGCGGAGCGGCTGGGCCCGTGAGCCATGGCTGCTGAACCTGCGCATCCAGAGCCTGTGCTCCGCAACGGGAGAGGCCACAACAGTGAGAGGCCCGCGTACCGCAAAAAAATAAAAATAAAATAAAATAAAAAGAGGGCATGTACAGCAGTAGACTTTGAGGTGTGCATTAGTCTGTTCTGTTGGTGTTTTTTTGTGTGTGATTGCCTTTTAATTTTTGTGGGGTTTTTTGTTTTATTTTTTGTTTGTTTTGGCCACACCGCACAGCTGGCAGGATCTTCGTTCCCCAACCAGGGATTGAACCCAGGCCCCCAGCAGTGGAAGCGCTGAGTCCTAACCACTGGATCGCCAGGGAATTCCCTGTAGGTTTTTTAAACTATTGTTAGACATCTAGTGGGTTTACAGTTTTTCCCTAATTATAAATACCATTCCACTTAACATCCTCAACTTCATGCATGTCCCTAATTATTTCCAAGAAATAAATTCCTGGTAGGGGAATTACTGGCATTAGAAGGGGTCCGGGGGTGGATGTATGTTATTAATGTTTGGGATGTGTCATAGTTGTCCTTCCATAGTTGTCAGATTCCTGATTTGTAGATTTGTTGTCCATGGGGGTCTCAGTGTAGCAAGCTCTAAGCTCCCTTTTTCTCCAAACAGCCCCAGCTAGAAATGACCTTAGGTCCCAAGGTCAGGAGAAGGTCAGCCTGAGCGCGACTATTAAGAGATTCCTTACCCCTGGTTGCTACCCCAAGTTCTACGGCAGCCCTGTCTGCTAGAACTTTCTGTGCTGATGGAAATGTTCTATATCTGCACATCCAATGTAGTAACCACTAGCCACAGCTGGCTGCTGAACACTTGAAATGCGGCTGGTGTGACCAAAGAACTGGATCTTTAATCTTATTTGATTTTAATAGCCACATGTGGTTTGTGGCTACCATTTTGGACAGAGCAGTTCTGAATACATACTTCTAAGCCTCAGATACATACTAAAGTCTTTACCACTTTCTTTTTTTTAAAGATGGCAATTGGTAATATTGCCCATAAATCCAGGACATGCACATTTGCTTGCTTCAAACTGCCTTTGCTTCCCCCATTAACCCCTCAAGGGCAGAGACTAATCACCTAATCAACAATTATGCCTTGACACCCCCCACCAAGTCTACTGCATCACAAAGGAGGCCCTCATTGAATGAGCAAGTCTGTCAGTCACCTTCCTCAAAGTTCAACTCAGCCGTGACAGACTATGACATATCCCCAAGCCAAGGTACTCATCCAGAGTGTGGAAGTTTCGTCAGTTGGGGATTGTGATGGCAATAGTTACTATCCGTTAGTGTTGTAGTGAGGATTAAATGTAAGGAGAGAATTTAGTACAGTGCCTGGTATATAGAAAGTCTCCAGTGAGTGGTAGCCATCACTGTTATCCCCGACCATGTTGCAAGGTTCCCTCCGAGATATAGGATTACTTGTCAGAACTCATGCCTGTTCCCAAAATCTCTTTCAAGGCTATTTAAACGTGTGATAAAGTATTTAGTATTAGAAGACTTGGCTTGAGAACAAGATGTCAGACTGAATTGGGTTCCCCTGGTTGTGTACTCTCACTCAGCACTTATCACAATGATAATTCTTTGTACTGTTATTGTGTCTTAGATATCTGCCTTTCCCACCATGCTATAAAAACAAAGGAGAAAGAGCATGTTTATCTTGTTCACTGCTGTGTTCACTGTGCCAAACACAGAGTAAGCATTTAATAAATCTTGAATGATAGATTTAAGGTAAGTGGGTAGAAAGCAGGAATGGTGGGGCTGTAAGAAACCTAGTGGAGAAATAAAAAATAGCACCAGGAACCCTGAAATCTAGTCAACAGCTCACCATTGGTCCGATGAAAAGCCATGGTCTCGGCTTCTCTACTCTGTAGGGAGAAAATGAGGAGCTTCTAACCGCAGCACTGTTGACATCTGGGGCTGAATAATTCTTTGTTGTGGGGGGTGCTGGCCTGGGCTTTGCAGAATGCTCAGCAGCACACTTGGCCTTGACCCACTAGATGCCAAAAGCACCCTCCCCCCACTTGCAACAGCCCAAAATGCCACCACCAGACATTGTCAAGTGTCCCGGGGGTGGCGGTGGGAGGGGATGAAGGAAGGAGTGGAGGCAAGATAACCCCCAGTTGAGAGCCACTGATTTAGATCATCTCTGAGCTTCCCTCCAGCATCAATAGTCTAAAATTCTCCTTGGGACAATATATTTCTGAGCATGTGAATTTTCTGGCATTTCATAGGTCATTACAGAATTATAAGGATATTTCCAGCTATTCATGCAAATCACTGTGGCCTGATTATCAATTTAATATTTGGATCACTGGGCCATTAAAATGCTGATTTGAAATTCAATTTTCTATTTTTAAAAATGGTCACTTTGTGAAATTATATCTGTTATGCAGTTGATTTTATTTAAATGGATTGTATAATTTCGCCCACTCTGTGTTCATGAATAATGCTTTATAGTTGAATGTCAGAATGTCTGCTAATGACCCTAACCATCATAGCTCAGGTCTATAGAATCCATGTAGTTACTGACAGGTTGGCTTTACTTTTTTCATCTCTCACTGTTTTTCCCCGAATAAGACCTTTAATTAGTGTTCATTAAGATACACGAATAGCCTGGTTTTGGCCCCTCCTGCCCTCTACATGTTCAGCGTACCCCCCTCTAACTTATTACAGTTGCTTCTGGAAGCCACAAAGAGACATGCATTTATTTTCCGGAACAGTGTGTTCATGCATTTCAGTGCACAGAGAAGATACACCTTGACCAAATATGGAGGTATATTTTTGCAGAAATATTTGTTGCGTGGAACCTGTATGCATGAAGTCTCAATAAATGTGCCACTATCTTAGTGATTACGGAACTGGAATCTCACATCAGAGGTAGTGTGGTGGTGGCCTGGCAGGAACTTTAAGCCTCTTCATTGGAAAACCACCTTAGTGAGGGGGTCAGGGAGTCCAAGAAGCTGAGGGTGACCTTTGGAATTTGTAGGTCCCATTGATGTGAAATCAGTATTTCCCATAAGATCGAAGTACTTACTATGTTCCAGGCAGTGTCCCAAGCACTACCTTCTGCCATCTCATTAATTCTCCCAATCCTAGCAGACGAGTACTATTACTGCCACTAGACTAACAAGAAAGAGGAGTGTTTCTCACTGGGAGATGTTGAGTAACTTGCCTGAAGTCACAGAGCTGGTATGTCACCGAGCCAGCGTGTGAATTCAGCTTTCTATATTTCTGGAATCTGCATAATTCTCCATTATACTCCTATATTGCCTCTTGATTTAAGATAAAGTGCACATCACTTTTTCCACTTAAAAGAAGCCTTCATTAGCATCAAAAAAAAGTTGGTTCAACATATATTCATATCAAAGCAGGTTAAGTTTTGTTAATGTGAAAATTCTGATAAATGGGATATGATTGGAAAATAAATCACTTTTCATGTTTTCTTTGTGCACAGGATTTTAATTCATAGATTTATTGAAGTTTAGTATTTGTAGCTTTGAGAGTGTGATTTGCCTCCCTTAAAAGTAAGCCTTGGTTTATTTAGTGAGAAGACACAACTGTGCCGAAACACAGTGACTTTGGAGCATGGTGATTATGTATTTTAAAATGTCATTAGGTTCATGGTAGCTTAGAATTAAGCTTTTATATATGAAAGCATTCTCTTCATCACACAGTACTAAATCAACATTTTTTTAAAATTTTATTTTTATTTATTTTTTGGCTGTGTTGGGTCTTCGTTGCTGCGCGCATGCTTCCTGTAGTTGCGGCAAACAGGGGCTACTCTTTGTTGAGTTGCGCGGGCTTCTCATTGCAGTGGCTTCTCTTGTTGCGGAGCCCGGGCTCTAGGCGCGTGGGCTTCAGTAGTTGTGGCACACGGGTTCAGTCGTTGTGGCTCGCGGGCTCTAGAGCACAGGCTCAGTAGTTGTGGACCACGGGCTTAGTTGCTCCGTAAGGTTAAGGAAAAAAAAACTTGCTAGAAACATTTTTAATAAAGAATATCATATTCTATTTTCTTTAAAAAAATAAAGTGTCAAGGAATGAAACCAATATAAATGGCCTAGGGCATCAGACTTTTATTCCAGGAGCACAATTTGAGGGAAGCCACATGGATGCCAGTACATCGTCAGATCTGTAGAGAAGTGCCCCATCAGTAAGTTTTCTACAGTTACAGTCAGAAAGGAGTCACATGTTTGGAGTGTGTGCATTGTACACCTACATAAAACCCACAGGGCCCTAGTGCTACAGATTACCGTAGAACTTTCCAGATCCCTAAAACCATGCCCCTTTTTTTATATACATAATGGTTAGACAATGCATGCCAATTTTAACTCCACAAAAAAGGTCACTCTAGTGAATGCGGTCCGTAAAACAAAGGCTGCTTAATCCATGTTGCTATAGTCGTTTGTTTGTTTGTTTATTTTAATCCACAATTTGCAACAAAATGGGGTTCCTTTTTTTCTCCTGTCTGAGAAAACATAGTCCTATTAAAAGCAGACTTCTTCTCTAAAATGAAGCCATTACGGCAGATTTAAATTCATGCATTTTAGTGACTTATAATAAACATCCTATTTGGGGACATTAGTGGTTTAAAGAAATTAATCACAAACATTTTGTTTCGCACAAGCACCAAGTATTTCAAATCCATTTTCTCAACACAATGATGTGTTTAAAATGAATTGTTCTGTCGACTGAATTTTGATCACACTTCTGGGTATTTGAGATAAAAATGTGTGAACGGTGTCAGGAGTCATCGTGTCTAGGCCCAGCTCTGCTGCCAACAAGAAGTGAGACCTCAGGCGAGTCATTTAGTATTGGGACTTCGTGTTTCTCAGTCTCAGGGGCTGTTTAACTGCAGTGTGCCCTGAATTGACTACACGATTTTGTGTGTGGCTTGAGTGAGGCTCCACCCCCGCCCTCACGTTCAGGTTCAGTAGGTCTGCGGTGGGGTCCAGAGCTCCTGACAAGCCCTAGGTGATTCTGGCTCAGGTGCCCAAGAACCCCAGCAGGGAACCCCGGCTGTGGATAATGCCCGAAGCCCCATCACTCTTGAAGCCTCTCTCACCACCTTTTGGACGGCACTACTTGGCATGTACGCTTTTCTTCAGTAAAGCAAGTACATCCCTCAGTTATGTCACCATTAAAATGAACTTCGGCTGGAATCTCAGATCTGGCTGGTTCTGTGAGCCCACCTTGCAGAAATTAAGGAAGGGTGAGTTGAGCGAGTTGTTGAAAAGAGGGAAGGAAGAGATGAGGGTGACCAGGAGCCAGTGAGGTTTGTGGAACGGAAGTTCTTAACCTGGTGTGTCTGACCCTTGATCCATGGATGGACGTTAGGGGGGTCTCTGAACATCTGAAATGATAGGCCCTGTGTGTGTGTGTGTTTATCTGGAGAGAGAAAGATCACAGTTTGCATAGATTCCCCAAGATGTTGACTGCAGAATGGTTAGAACCGTCCTTCTTAACTGTGTGATGGCTTGGATCACAGGCTTTCCGCATAGAAACCCTGATTTCTGGCCCATGTGTTCTGGTTATTAGCTGGAAAAGAGCTGAGTCACCCTCTGAGACTATACCAACTTCACAGTGTTGTTTGTGGCTCTACATGAGAACGTATGAAAAGTATATGTTACCTGGTACTTAATAACGGCTCAATAAATATTAGCTATATCCTAATTAATATTTTATGGAGGCCCATAAAAGGAGCAAAAGCAATTTGTGTGTGATGCATTGAGAAAGGAAATGATGACTAACTAATTTCTTCCCTGCCTCCTGCTGGTCATGCCCTATGTTACTTCATAATCTCTTTCTCCTCACCTGGAGCTTTCCTTTCACTAAAGAATAACAAAGCTTGCTCTGTTCTCATGCCTCTGGTCTCCCATCGAAGCCATAAACTGGGTATTGCCAAGGCTGCGGGAGAAACTGAAAATGTAATAACACCAGGTTTAGGCCCCTAGGTCTTCTCTCTGCCACGGGTTTGCTGTGCTCTGCTGGGAGAATAAATCACCTTTTGAACCCCTCTGGGATGTTTCTGGGAGTTTCACTGAGTGGTCTTGTCTGTTTACTTTATGATCTCCACGTGAAAGGTGCATAAGAGCATAATTCAAAAAGAGTCGTGCCAGAATGTTCATTGCAGCTCTATTTACAATAACCAGGAGATGGAAACAACCTAAGTGTCCATCATCGGATGAATGGATAAAGAAGATGTGGCACATATATACAATGGAATATTACTCAGCCATAAAAAGAAACAAAATTGAGCTATTTGGAATGAGGTGGATAGACCTAGAGTCTGTCATACAGAATGAAGTAAATCAGAAAGAGAAAGACAAATACCGTATGCTAACATATATATGGAATTTAAGAAAAAAAAATGTGATGAAGAACCTAGGGGTAAGACAGGAATAAAGACACAGACCTACTAGAGAGTGGACTTGAGGATATGGGGAGGGGAAGGGTAAGCTGTGACAAAGCGAGAGAGTGGCATGGACATATATACACTACCAAACATAAGATAGATAGCTGGTGGGAAGCAGCCGCATAGCACAGGGATATTTAGCTCGGTGCTTTGTGACAGCCTGGAGGGGTGGGATAGGGAGTGTGGGAGGGAGGGCGATGCAAGAGGGAAGAGATATGGGAACATATGTATATGTATAACTGATTCACTTTGTTATAAAGCAGAAACTAACACACCATTGTAAAGCAATTATACTCCAATAAAGATGTAAAAAAAAAAAAAAGGCATCTGACCACGCTCCTCTCCATACTTTGTCAAAGTCTGTGGACACCTGAAACCTTGCGTTAGTCCTGCCCCACTGTGACCAAAAGGATTTCATTTAAGAATTTATACTATAGATGCTAATTGAGATCACTAACATTTGTATAGCTCTTTGAAGTTTACAAAGTACTTTTCTTATGTTTTCCCATTTAATCCTCACATAGGACTAAAAAAAAGTTAGTGGCTTAATGGGAGCAAGCGGAAACCAATTTCATAGAGTGTTAAATACACAAAATTATAAAGTAAAATGAGACTGACTTCCTCTAGTCATAAGGAAAAAATTTGTCTTTGTGATCTTTCTTCATATATTTAAAGGCATTTGCCTTTTCTGAATGTTCTGCTTTGAGTTTGCCCTCTTGTTTTAGTTTCTCAATATATCTGGCCAATTGCGGCAGTTTTCAAGCTGATTCAAGACGAAAAAAGATCTTTGACCTGCAAAGTCCACGTGATTAAAATTAGCTTGGAGTTTTCAGATAATGTTCCCATTTTTTTAATTACAAACAGCTTTTATCTTAACTGAGCAGGAAGAAACGTTTAAGAAAACTTCCCATCTTATTTGTATTTCAGCCTTAAAAAAGGAAAAGAGATATTGTGAAAAAATTCAGTCGTTTAGGTGGGTAGATAAACACAAAAGGTTTTAAGTATCGTTGATATTCGTCAAACACGGCAGCTCTTGGCTCTTGTCTGAAGAGCTCTCATCTGCTGAGTTGCAGACCTGTGACCTCTAGATAAAGTTTCAAAATGCAGGAAATATTTATCTTCTTGCTATGACCTTCCATGCACAAGACACGAGCCATGGATTTGTTTCCTAGGGAACTAGTGACTGAGAAAGATCTATAATTAAATCTGTGAGTTATATGCTACACATAGGAATTGGGTACACACCAAGTCCTTTAGAAAAATCCAGTAATGTTACTGTAGCTTCAACTGGAAGAATTAAAGTCAACTTTTCTTGGGATGTTTTTAGCAGCACCACTTAAAATCTAAATATTAGAAATCTCTGTGTTTCTCTCAAATGTCAGTGTGTATTCAGGCTGGTTTCCATTTCCTCTGGCCCCAGTGTCCCTCCCCCGTAGGACAGCAGCTGTCACTGCTGTCCAGGAGGGCACCTTGTGTGGAAGGCTGGGGCATATCAGAAGCCAGACATCTGATCTTAGAGCACCCCAGTGTCAAAGCCGGAAGGGATGTAAGCCAGTGGTTGTCAAAGGTTTTCTGAGCTTCAACATTTGTTCTTCGAATAAACTCCTATCCAAAAATCCAGTAAAGCAGATGCAGCTGAATCAGTTGTGTCCGGCAGTAAGGGAGGAGGAAGCATGGAGGGGGAGCCCAGTCCTTTGAGGCCCTTCAGCCACCCTCTCCGTCCCCACAACCACAAAGTCAGGGGCAAGATGCCCATCTCATCGTGGACATCAACATCCAAGCCAAGTCACTAATCACACAAATGGAACTGAGATCCTGAGGGGGAGATATCTGCAGTCTCATTGGTCAGGCATCTCACAGCTTCTGGAGTTAAATGCTGGTCAGAAAAAAATGTAAAAGGTCAGAAACATGAGTAGCTGTTTCCAAACCTGGCTTGAATATCTTTTCACGTAGAATTTCCCTGTCTGGAGGCTTATGAGAGCCAAGCTTTCACTGTGGTGTTTTTTTTTCTCATCTGTTATAGCCAATAATAGGCCTTTTCCTTTAACTCTTAAAAAAAAAAAACTGTTGGCTCCTTTACTTTCAGTGGGATTGTGTTCCCCATATCACCCCACAACCAAAAGAAGGACCCTATAAAAGCAAAGGTAGGACCACGAGAGAGGAGATGTTTATAGATACCAAGGTTGAGCATAAACGCAAAGACAGAGTCGATGCTGATGATCATGGTAATAATATTTGACACATAAACCTGCTCTGTACTATACAGATCGTAACTCACTTAGTGTCTGTGACATCTAAGCACTTTATGTATTTTCTATATTTGTGTATGTATTTATATATAAGCTGTGTTGTGGGTTGTGTATATAATTAGCTAGCTAAACACATATATATGGAATTTAAGGAAAAAAATGTCATCAAGAACCTAGGGGTAAGACAGGAATAAAGACACAGGCCTACTAGAGAATGGACTTGAGGATATGGGGAGGGGGAAGGGTAAGCTGTGACAAAGCGAGAGAGTGGCATGGACATATATACACTACCAAATGTAAGGTAGATAGCTAGCGGGAGGCAGCCGCACAGCACAGGGAGATCAGCTCGGTGCTTTGTGATCGCCTGGAGGGGTGGGATAGGGAGGGTGGGAGGGAGGGAGACACAAGAGGGAAGAGATATGGGAATGTATGTATATGTATAACTGATTCATTTTGTTGTAAAGCAGAAACTAACACACCATTGTAAAGCAATTATAGTCCAATAAAGATGGTAAAAATAACAATAATAGCTAGCTAGCTAGCTATTTATCTCTTCCCAATAACCTCATGATGTAGACAGTATTATTCTCCCCATTTTACAGATAAATATACTGAGGCACAGAATCCTAAAGATTCTGCAGCTGGTAGTGGCAGAGCTGAGATTCATATTCAAGCAGCCTGGCTCCTGAGTTTGTACTCTTTACTGTGCTACACTGATTCCTTTTTCTTGGAGTACAAGCTATGTGACCTTGAGCAAATCACTAAATCTCTATCAAATTCCTCCTGGGAAAATGAAAAATAATAGCACCTCAGAAACTTGCTCCTTTAGAAGAAAAGGAGCAAATGGAAAGCACCTAACGCATCACCTAGCACATAGAAATTCCTCAGTAAATTGCTTTGTTGCTATAGAAATCATCAACTATGTGTCTAAATAGATCCTCTAAAGCTGCCAAGTAACTTAAAATGATAGACTTCAGGACCAGCTTGTCAAATTTGATGCTAAACACAGTATTTTCTCTGAGAATTTAAAATTCTACATGTAGTTTAACTTCTCTCAATGGTAAATTATGATTCTTCATATTTAGACAATATCACTTCATCTGAGGAATATTCCTGAATACAATACACTCCCACTGGTATCCTGTAAGATGTTTAGTTAAATCTATTTCTACCATTTACATGTTGACCCAGACTATTTCTGGAAATGTTTTGTAGGTTATCATAACAAGAACAGGAATAATCAATAAAATAAACAGGCACAGTTGTTTGCTTTAATCACCAGGAACAAGGTCATAAATGCAACGGCTCAGAAAAGCCGATTTCTCATTTCTTCCCATCACAGATTGATGCACTTGACACATTTTTCACTAATTCCATGGCATCTTCCATTCATGTGTGCCCTGAGAATCTTTACCTCTTATTCCTGGAAAGTGTCTGGAAAACAATTACCATCTCCGTTTTTTTCCTGCACTGTCTTGTGGAAGAAAAATTATACCTTAGAGCAGATTTTTTTTAATAAAATAGTATTTCATAATGAAATTAACGCTTTTAAAATTGTATTGTCGGGCTTCCCTGGTGGCGCAGTGGTTGAGAGTCCGCCTGCCGATGCAGGGGACACGGATTCGTGCCCCGGTCCGGGAGGATCCCACATGCCGTGGAGCGGCTGGGCCCGTGAGCCGTGGCCGCTGAGCCTGCGCGTCCAGAGCCTGTGCTCCGCAACGGGAGGGGCCACAACAGTGAGAGGCCCGCGTACCGCAAAAAAAAAAAATTGTATTGTCGTATTTTGAAAGGCATCCTAGTTGTTGGGCTTCTCAAGACAGCCTTATGACCTGCCTCTGGTGTTTCGGGTTCTCTTGTTTTATTTTTTGTCGTTGTTGGCATTGTTTTGTCTTTGCTTTTTTGTTGAATACCATTTAGGAGTGTATTAAGAATAAAAAAAGACCCGTGATACATCCAGAGGGGAACAACCAAGTTGGGATCACACGCATGTCTCTTATGATCACATGCATGTCAGTATCATGTACATAAATAAGCACAGTGTCACAGGCATATTCATGGGGCAAGCGGGTGAAATATGCTTCCAGGTTTACCTTGCACATCCACTGTGAGCCCAGCTCTTTGCTCACTGCTCTTCTGGGTGGTCAGTGTGGATTCAGAGCTCAGCAGAGGCTCAAGTGGACCCCTTGACATCAAGGTAGACTCTGCCAACACCAGCGTGTCTGTGATTGATCCATCTTTTGCCTTCGCAGCTGCTTCTGCATATTGGTATCTGGACAAGCACAGTTTGGTGGATAGTTGAATGAAGCACAAGTCTAAGCTGCCCCCATGACGCCTTCAAATTTAGAACCTTTAGAAAAGGTTCTGTGTTAAGGTGTCTTATCTCCAAGAGGCACCATTTACATCTAAATACTTTTCCTGGCAGGGTTAACAACAGTGATTCTGAATCTGATAGCACATTAGAATCACCCAGACCCTAGAAAAATCCTGGCACTCAAGCCCCACTGCAGCCCTAGTAACCCACCTGTGTAGAAGATTGTAGTATATGGTCAGGCTTGAGAACCACCCGGTTCAGGGTGAGAAAAAGTTAAATTTCTTGGTGCTCAAGTTGTATCAGATGAGTTCATTTTAACCTGGGAAAATCGAAAGCTTGACTCGAAAGAGTGGAGCAACAGGAGGATGAGTTTTGATGGGGACCGTGAGCTGGAGAACGATGCCCATCAAAGCAGGCAGGTGTCCCCAGGGAAGGAGGAGGATGGATGGGGAGGTGGTGATTTTAAACAAACATTGTAACCTGCTATTTCATGAGCATAATTTATTCTCTGACGGACGGAGGATAGGCTGTGGGGAGAGGGAGACGAGGTAGGCAGGCGGGGAGCAGTTGCAATCACTCAGGTTCTAGAACATACAGGAGCTGAACCCAGAGCCATGGTTGTGGGAGGTGAGAGGAGTGATGGCAATCAGATTATGGGTATGTTTGGAGAATGTTCTGGAGTGATGATTGCAGCTCTGCCTGCCAGGCTGTGTGCCTCCGTGAACTTCCCTACATTCTTCTCTAGTCAGTCCTTGTGGTGGTTTTGCAAAGAAGCCGGCATCATCCCCATCTCCTAGATGAGGAAATGAAAGCTCAGAGAGATGCCTTTACTTGCTTAAGGCCCCGTGTCAGGCTTTGGACATGCATCTGACCCTCACCCCTGACCTTTTTCTACTGTAACAGGCTGCATCCACTCCAAAGTCTGCAGAAAATTTAAGACTTTTGGAATTTCTTTTGCATCAATATGAGTATTATTAAATTTCCTGTAAACTCGAATTTTGTCTGTTTAAAAAGACCATGGATCTTTCTTTTTAGAAATTGAGGAGATTAAGATTAATGACCAACCCATAAAATTTTACAAACAATTATTACAGTTGACTGTGCCTCCTTCAGCTGCTTGACACTCTACCTTCTTTTCTTTCCGTTGTTTGTCAAAGTGGGTTTGCTCATCGCTGACCAAGACCTCGGGATGGGGAGAAGGTGGAGCGAGGCCGTTGGTGAACCCGTATTTTTAACTTCCGCTGTACTGATGGGCTGTCAGTGATAGAAGTTCATTGGCATCTCCTCACCTTGCCTTATAATACAGCACAGTGCATTTTGCATTTTCATTAGCTGTGTTGGATAGAATCTTTAGAAAGATAGCCAGTTCTCTGTTTCTACCAAATAAATTCATTTCTTGCTTTGTGACAGATAATGTAAAAGCTTTCTTGTCTGTCCGTGTCTCCCACCCTGATTTGGGGCCCCTTTCTGGCTTAGGGTTCTGTGGATTCCTTCCCGTGTCCTTGCAGCATCCCAGACAGTCAGCTGCAAGCCCATGCCTCCAGCTCCTCGCATGCAGTCATTCCTTTTGAGCAAGGTTGCCTTGTGCCCAGCTTCTCTGGGATTCCCCAGAGCCTCATCTCAAAGGTTTAACCCCCCTCCACAGCATACCCCCTCACCCCATTCTCAACCTCTAGTTCTTTCTTTTGCTGATTGCCCCAATATTAACAAACTGAGGCAAAAGTAACTGTAGTAGTCGGAAAGGGATTCTATTAGTCAGGACTTGGAGCTTGTATGTGGCAGAAACTCATTCACATAGCTGAAGTAGAAGGGCATTTATTGACTCCCCAAACCAGGAAAGCCAAGGGTGCATCTGGCTTTAGAACAGCTGGATCCCAGATTCAAAGAACTGCTTTTCCTGCTCCTCCTTTGCACATTGGCCTCTTTCTCTCCTTCTGTACGTAGACTTCCTCCAAACAGCACAAAGAGCCTTCCTCTAGCATCACTCAAAGGCAGCTCTAGCAGAAAAGCCCTAGGGAGAATACAATTTGGTCCAAGTTTGAGCAAATACCAATCCTGAAGCCATCTCTCTATGGCCAGAGAAATACGAGGCCAGAGAAACAGGTTTGGTTTGGCCAGAAGCACATCCCCGTGGGAACGGGAGTGGGAGTGGAAGCCTGTCATGACAGGATGATTGTGGCACTAGCTGCGTGTCATGGGGCAGGTGGGAGGGCTAATCCCAGAAGGGGCTGGAGAGCCTGCTAGCTAAAGAAATCTACCACTACCCTCCTTCACTATACTTATACCAAAGTCAAATTGCATATACAGCTCTAGAATTTCACTTAAAGGGATCTCAGGGTTGGGGGACGGATCCCAGCATTTCTTTTCAATTTTAATTCAATTTAGCCAGCATGTTTTGACCACATGTCCCCACACGGTACTAAGTACTTCTAGATGATAAAAGGATGACTAGAGTGTTCACTGTGCCTCAAGGAGGCTGTTCATTAGGGGGGGTCTTCTTAGATTATAGGGATTGATCAATTCACATGTCTCCCTTTGATGCTAACTAAGACAAAGGAGAAATAGCCCCAAGTGTTAACACTCCGTCTCTTGAATTGAGCTATTTTTCCAAGGCAATAAAATTTGAAGACTGCAATTAGTTAACCATTATGAAGACAAATCTTCACATATTTCTCTCACTGTGGTGACATTTAAAATGCTTCCTGCTCTACCAGATAGTCAATTGGATTTTTTTTCCATCTTCTCATAATGGCTAATTGCTAAGCAATTGATTGAATCCCCTTTTGTTACCACATAATTACTAAGCTTGCTGAAACAAGTGTGCTGGCCGTTTCTTAGTCTGCTCATTTTGGTCACCTCAAGGGCAGGTATGGGGAGGACTGTCCTTATGCGGTTAATCTCGTTGCAGATTATCGATCTGATTGCTTAATACAATGATTCAGAGCCACAATTTAACGGGCAGAAAGGCTTAAGTGAGCCTCAGGGTAAGTTTCTTAACCTGAGCCTCAGTTTTTTTGGCCTGTAAGATGGAGATAATGTGTCTACCTCATAAAAGTTTGGGGAGGGTCACATGAGGTAACACATGTTAAGTATTTAGCACTGCTGGGGCATAAGCTTGTAATAAAAAGTGTTTATTTCATCTAGGCTGCTGCTGATACATACCTACAGGAACTTGGCAAAAATTCTTAACCATCTTGTGCCTCAGTTTCCCATTCTGTAAAATGGGGGTAATAAAGCCACCTACCTCGTGGAGTTTATTTGATGACAAAAAGAGACAGAAAAGCATATTGGATTAATGTGATAGTCAAAAGAGATGGTAAAGGCACCTAAAGCATTGAGCCCGACACCAACCAGTACTGACGCCTTGGTCGCTATTGTATTATTTTCAGCACCTGGCACGGTACGCGCCCAGGCGAGAACCCTTCCTCTTGCTCCTGAACCTTTGGAAACACTTTGTAAATGCAGGTCGGAAGCTGCTTCTGTATATGCAGTGTTCCTCCTCGGCACACTCACAGTATCCAGTGGGGAACCACTAAGTGCCAGTCACATGCCAGGGCTGGTTTGTGGGTTCAACTCCGTGGAGAATGTGGGGAAAATAGGCAAGACACGGCCTTCTTCCTCGAGCTGTTTGGAGCTGTGGCCTTTAGAAGATTACTGCTCGGTGCCTTCTTGACCTTTCTGGCTATTATCACAAGGTGAAATCTTGCTTATGGTGGTTTGTGCGATTCCCATCCCTCTCTCCGCATAAAAAGGACAGCGTGCTCTGAGCAAAGTTATTTCCCCAGAACCGTAGCCAAAGAAGAAATGCAGAAGAGGGCCCTGGTAGGACCCGAGTTTCCCTGGGTAATTGCGTGGACATAGATATGGCTGCTCCGCGTTGCTGCCTTTAGCAGGGAGCTTGAAGTGCGTTCCTCAGTGGGTATTTGCCTGGTGTGTCACCTGAGCAGTCCCCAAGGCAGTAAATTCCGAGAGGCTGATGGAATTTTCATTTCTGGGTGGCCCCAGATGTGTACACCAGAGCACTGTTGCGCTGCCAGTGCGCAGTGAGTGGGCAAGGTGAGAATTGCATTAAACACAGGGGAGACAATGCATCTAAAAGATGAAGGTCTGATTTTCTGTGCAGAGTTTAAATGGTACCCGTGTCTTCACAAAGAACACAGAAACCACTTCTCTTAAAGAATGGAACTGTGTACTTGGGCTTTGTAGAGGGAGATTTGGCCAAAATGGAGGCATCCATGGGGGGTGTATGTGTTGGAGGGCACATACCTAGCCACCTGGACCACCTAGTGAGTGCACGTGCTTCTGCCCTGATGGGCGGCGCTGTGAATTGGAGAATTGTCAACACACAGGCAACTGTGGAAGCTATGCTTGAGGAAAGGCAGCAGCGTAGCGGTGATAGTAGCTACCTTGCTAAGCGATGTTGAGTCAACCCAGGTGCCAGCTCTTTACCTGCATTATCTCATTTTCATCTTTGAAGCAAACCTCCAGGTGGGGATTATCCCCATTTTACAGTGGAGAGAGCTGAGGGCTAGACAGATTTTGTAGCATGTTCTCTGACACACAGATAATTAAATGGCTGAGCGAGAACTTGAACCCCAGCTCTGCATGCCAGTTGTGCACTCTGACCCTGCTGCCTGGGTACAGGACAAGGATTGTTTGTATTTCCCTCTTCTCCACTGGAGAAGGGGGGCTCTATTCTTTTGGAGGAGACCCCAATTCTCTGCAGGATGGATAGTAAGAGACTACATCCTCAGTGGAAGCAAGGTGGGTCTCCTTGAGACCCTTTCCCACAACCTCTGAATTCCATTCATTTCTGCAAGAGCGACGTTCAAAAGCAGAGAACTTGAGGGCACCTATTTTGTCAGTTCATTGATTATTGCTGTATCTGCTCTTCTAACTCAAATCACTGCCTTCTTTTCTGTCTCCCTCTGCATCTTCATCAAGGAGTGGTAGAAAAAAGAACTCAACCTGGCATCAGACCAGCCTCACGTTGATTGACAGCTTTTCTTGGAAACTTTGCTCCAGCTTTTTAGTTCCGCTGGGTACTCTATGAAGTGGAGCTAATGATGCCTCTTTAGATTATGAAAATTCATATGTAAGAGAAGCCCTTGCTAAGGTGCCTGTTCGAAAGCAGACACTTAACTAATATCGACTTCTCCTCCTCCTTGCCCCGCCGCCACAGTGGAGAGGGAACATTGAATATTGCCATTAGAAAAGCTGCCATTCACACATGGGACTTTTTTTTCCTGCATCCCAGTGTTTATAGTTTGAGGGATTCTCCGCATTACAATCCTCAAGGACACCTGATCCCAACATTTGCGTGTTTGAAGACTGGTTTTTCAAAGAAAGCCCAGGGTGGCCTTGGGCCTTCTTTTCTTCTGCTGCATCCATGCAGGATACACGTAAGGATTTAAGTGCATGCTGACATGGCCTCAGGAGTCACCTCTGTCCTGAGTCCTCAGAAGGAGAACCTGGGCTTTTAAGACTCACAATGCGAGGCTGATCATGCTTGCTGTTAGCAGTGCAGATCCAGCACAGTTTTAAAAGCAAAGTGACTGCATAAAAAGAAAAAACACATGGTTTTCCTGTCTGTCCATGGAACCTCTACTTCCATTAGAGAAAAAGGAGAAAACCCGATTAGGAAGGATAAAAGCATAAATGGAACTGTGTCAGCCCTGCCGAGGTGTCATCGGTTACTCTACCAGGCAGATGTTTCTCACCTCCCATTCAGGGCATCTCCTATAACAGCCATTTTCATGGCCAAAACAATAAGGAGATACATTAGGCTGGTCAATTTGTCCCTTTCCCTTTTCGTGGGTAAAAAGAAAGTGACTTAACTGAATCTTTTTTCTTAAGGATGAAAAGAGACTCTAAAAAACATTTTAGTAGCAAATAGCTGTCCTAAAGTAGGTGAAACAGGAATTGATTTTCCTTACCTGCCTTCGCTGGATGTCGAGGGGATTACCTGAGAGCAGGTGTGTGGCACCGCTTTGAAGAGTTGGGCCAGGTGGTATTACAATCAGCATCATTCTGGGAGGCATGATTGCTACATTATTTGCCAATTCTACAATGTCCCTTTTTCTCATTGATGGGTATCTTTCCTACCTTGACATTCAAACTCATAACGAAATGAAATTTTAAAGCTAATGGTAATGTTTTTCACATATAGGTAAACATATGTGAAAGAATAGCCAAATAGGAATAACTGTAAGATATTCTTCCTCTTTATTTGAGTAATGCCACTTCTGGGAATCTATCGTAAGGAAATACTCCAAAATGCAGAGAATTTTCTTCTTTTGCAAGATATTCTTGGTAGCTTCATTCACATTATTCAAAACTGAAAAGAATCAAATGTCCATTATTACTGAATTGGTTGTTAAATGATGTATGTATTTTAAGATATTGGGTAGCCATTAAAAAGGAGTTAGTAATAACAGGGAAAATGCTCATGGTATCATATGTTAAAAAAATAAAGATATATTTATGTTTTAATGCAGTTGGTATAAAAAAAACCCAGCAAGGTTTTCTATAGGCAGAGACAAGCTTATTCTGAAATTTATGTGGAAAGGCACAGGCCCCAGGAGAGCTAAGCAATCTTGAAAAAGATGAGTAAAGTGGGAGGAATCACTCTACCCGTTGTTAAGACTATGTAGCCATAGTAATCAAGACAATGTGGTGCAGCAGAGAAAAAGACACATAGGTTGATGGAACAGAATAGAGAACCAGGAATGAGATTTCACCTGGTTTTCCCCACCGATTCTCGCAAAAGATTCAAAAGCAATTCAGTGGAGGAAAGTTAGCTCCTTCAGCAAATGGTGCTGGTGCTATTAGACATCTGTAGGCAAAAGATGAACCTCAATTTAAGCCTCATGCCTTATATAAAAGTTAACTGTAAAGGGATCATGGATGTAAATGTAAAGTGTAAAACTGTTAAATCTTCAGGAAAAAACTAGGAGGAAATCTTAGGGACTCAGGGCCAGGCAAAGAGTTCGTAGACTTGACACAAAGGGCAAGATTCCTAAAAGGAAAATTTGACAAATTGAACCTTATCAAAATTTAAAACTTTTGGCCTATGAAAAGATAAGCTGTAAGCTAAAAGAAAATATTTACAAACTGCATATCTGACAAAAGATTAGCATCTAGAATATATAAAGGACTCTCAAAATTCAACAGCGAAATTCCCAATCATCCTAATTAGAAAATGGGCAAAAGACATGAACAGACATTTCACCAAAGAGGATATACAGATGGCACATAGGCACGTGGAAGGATAGTCTACCTCATTAACCATGAGGGAAATGCAAATTAAAACTGCAGTGAGCTATCAGTACACATCTTCTAGAATGGATTAAAAAAAAAAAAGTAACTACAACACATTCTGGTGAGGATGCAAGAAACGAACATTCAGACACTGCTGGTGGGGATGTGAAATGGTACAGCCACACTGGAAACCAGCTTGGCAGTTTGTTGTAAAACATGCAATTACCATAGGACACAACAGTTGCACTCCTGGACATTTATCCAGAGAAATGAATACTTAGGTTCATATAAAAACCTGTCCACACGTTTATAGCAGCTCGTAGCAGCTTTGTTCATAACTGCCAGAAACTGCAAAGAACCCAGCCGTCCTTCAACAGGTGAATGGTTAAACTATGGTCCATATGTTGATCCACAGAACACCGCTCAGCAATAAAATTAATGAATTACTGATACACAACAACAACTTGGAAGAATCTCCAGAGAATCATGCTGAGTGAAAAAGATCAATCCCAAACATTACATAGAGAGTGAATTCATTTATATGATATTTTGTAAATGACAAAATTACAGAAACAGAGAACAGATCAGTGGTTGCAGGATCTAGGGATGTGGGGGAGAGATGGTATATGGGGGAGAAGAGGGCATAGTTATAAAACATCAGCGGGGGTCCCTGCAGTGATGGACTGTTTTGTAGCTTAATGGTGGTGATGGATGCACAAACCTACACATGTGACAGAATGACATAGAACTAAATGAACACACCCACACAAATGACTACAAATAAAACGGAGCTCTAATAAGATCACTGAATCGCATCAATGTCAATATCCTGATTGTGCTCTTGTACTATAGTTTTATGAAATGGTACCACTGGGGGCAACAGGGTAAAGGGTATTTCTTGCAACTGCATGTGAATCTACAACTATCCCAAAGTAAAAAATATTTAAGTAAAATATATTTATGCAGTTGTATGCATTTAAAAGACTGGAAGGGAGTCATTGATATGTTAAAATAATTGTAACTATCGAGGGGGACGTCATCATCGAATATCGGTTTTTCTACCTTTTGCCTTGGTTTTTCTTTCCAGCTTTTTCGTAGTGTGCATGTGTTAGTTTTACAAAGAGGAATAAAACAGACCTGATTTTCATTGAAAAAGAAAGTTCATTGCCAAGTACAACAATTTACAGTACTGTTTTTAGTGTATTCTGAAACAGTCTCCTTATTCCTTCTTCCCTTAAACCCTGAGTATAAAGGTAGATCAGTCCCACATACACACACTGCATGCACGCACCACACGCACAGACATAAAATTTTGACCTCAAGAATCAATAGGTTGGGACTCAGTGTTCAAAGCTTCACACTGACAATTTGCAGCTAAAGATGTAATGAACTCTTGTTAGCCTTGATGGACGTTTGACCTGGACGGAGCGGGGTGGGGGCAGCTATGAAGTTGGATGCCTCACCGTGGCTTCTACTTATGATTCATAGCCCAAGTCTGGTGTAGAGACAGAAGGTGCATCTTGATGGACAATAAAAGAGTAAAGACTTAGATGAAGAAAATAATGAGAGAGTGAGTATTTAGCAACACGTGTTACCCTTTCCACCCCCCTGTGTGGCCTCCATCCTTTGATGCAGACATAATTTGAAAAGCCCAGAGCATATATGATTGGTAGCAATTGCATAAATGCATAGTATGGGAACAGGGCTTAGGAGCCCATAGATTCACCTCCTGCTTCCCCTTAGGGGAGGTATCCAACCAGTATTAATATTTTAGAAATACTAGAAGCATTATTCATGACTAGCACCTCCATGGTAAGAAAATTAAATAATGGATTTTTTTTTAAGAAAGAGTTGCTAGAGTTGTGGAACTATAAAAAATATTCCTCTCTTGGGGATGTTGCATTTTTTGCTTTTATCTTTTCTTCTCCTCTTGAGAACATTTTGGTTTCCTTCTGTGATAAAGCTTATAGCAACTAAGGAACTTGGAAGGACGGATGAGCTAGGCTGGGAGGGACGGGGGTTAAGGCAGCTGACAAATGAGCCTGGGTAAATTTGTTTGGCTTCAAGTCAGAAAGCCCCAGGACTGTGCAGATGTTCATTTTCCATCGTGTAGCATGTGCGTCCGCACATATGGGCCGGGGCCCTGGGCCCTGTAACAGGGAGCACCCACTGTGCCATGTGGCGTGGGGTCTGAGCAGGCTGGTCTGTTGAACAGAAGCCCTCCAAAGAAGGCCTTTCATAACCCAGTCCCAGCCTTGGAACAACCAGCCTTGCTCCTTATGGAGGCATCTGGCTGAGCCATGAGAAACCGAGCAGCCAGGAGCTGGTGTCAGACCAACAACCGCAGTTCTGGAATAACTCAGCTGGGCTCAGAAGTTGCCATGTCCCGTCCTGTCCCCAAGCCAGCTGTGTAACCTTGTTGGACAATGGACTTCACCTCACTGAGTCTCCCTTTCCCCATCTTTAAAATAGAAATAATAGTTACCTCCCTGGTAGAGTGCACAAAAAGCTCTAGCATGGTACCTGACATTTATAAGACCTCAGTGAACGCAGTTATTACCTGGGGTACAGCTGGAAGGTTTTAAAAATCCTCTTAATTATTAAAATTAGTAATTTATTTTATAATTCTATAATTATTATAATTATTAAAAGTCATCCTGATATTGACCTGGTGTTGTGGTTAGATGTATTCAGATGATAATGGTTGACATCGATTGAGTGCCTACTGTGTGCCAGCCATAGTACTCTCTACTCACCAGAACCTCAGGGGCCTGGGTCTATCGTCCTCACTTAGCTGAAGAGGGAACTGATGCTCAGATGGGTGAAAAGATTTGCTCAAGGTCAAAATCCAAGGACACATTAGAGCCAGAGTTCAAACTGACCCAGAAGCCATTTTCTAAACCATTGCACCGCAGAGGGAGGAATGATAGATAAGTGCGCAGCACCTAGAGAAATGGAGGCCCAGGGAATGAAAGAGAATCCTTGTCCAGCCAGTGGGTAGAAAGTGGCTGAGCCGGTTGTAAACAGAGTTCCCCAGATAGTGCCTCATCCCTCGCCTGCCTTACAGAGTGCCGGCCCCCACATGCTCAGAGCTGCGCCAAGTTCCGACTCAAGTAATCACAGCAGCTGGGAGTAAGAAACAACCTCAGAGTCTGTCTGATACTGATCACCTCTCTACCTTCTTTCCCAGCTGGGGTGTGAGCTTGGACAGGCAGTGGCAGCCTTCTCCGTCACCAGTCTGCCCGTGCCGTCAGCTAAAGCTCTTTAACCTCTGCACGTTTTCCTTCATTTGAGCTGAACTCTGTCTGTTCTGTATCTTGGCTTTTTCAAAAGAACAGAATGAAACCAATCCCTTCTGTGGGTATTTGGGTGATGCCCAAAACTGTGCCTCCTGCCACCATCTTTCTACATTTCCAATCACTCCAGGGGCTCCACTGTGTTCATCTTCTGTAGAACAGACCACCTGGCTTCTCTCTCAAATACATGCTTCCTCATGGGTCCCTACCTCACACGTATCCCTGGGATAGGACACTGCACACGGCATGATCTGTTTAGGAATTGTCACCCACAGGGCAGTAATTGGGCAGTTGTGTTGACCCATGGCTGTTTAGAGGATTTGTTGTCATGACTTGAGAGGAGCCTGAAGCCCATACACAGCCCCCACCAAGATCTTTCCATTTATTGTGCCTCTTCTGAAATGCTTTGCCAAAGTTTCATTGACTCAGTTTGTATGATGCTCTCTTGTTGGGCTTCCCTTGGAAAATCCATAGTTTAGGCAGCCGGAAGCTTCGGAAGAAGAAAGATGTTGACCTACGTTGATTCCATCACATCCACGGGCCTCTTAACTTTCAGGGAGCGTGCTGCTCTATTCTTAAACATGGATGTCTCATGGGGATCATTTAATTAGGAGGTGACACTATTCGGAGGATACCAGAGCACCCCTCAGACCTCAAGCCCAAGAAGCAGAGATGGTCCTTACCAGAAACTGATAAGCCATTTTGAAGCCAAAGTGGCTGTGCAAGTTCACTGATTTATGAACTTTTATAATTTTCTTTTCTCCCTGACCACACAGTCTCTCATTTCAGTGTCCCTTTACATAACTTCTTTATTTATTGCAAAGCATTTAAATGTCTGTTATTCACCATATACTGTTCACAGCAACAAACAAAAGTCCCTGATACCTTGGGGCATATATTTTAATGGTAAAGAAAGATAAAAAACAGATAACTAGGCTTCCCTGGTGGCGCAGTGGTTGAGAGTCCGCCTGCCGATGCAGGGGATGCGGGTTCGTGCCTCGGTCCGGGAGGATCCCACATGCCGCGGAGCGGCTGGGCCCGTGAGCCGTGGCCGCTGAGCCTGCGCGTCTGGAGCCTGTGCTCCGCAACGGGAGAGGCCACAACAGTGAGAGGCCCGTGTACCGCAAAAAAAAAAAACCAAAAAAAAACCCAGATAACTATGTCAGGTGATGATTCCGTGAAAAAAACAAAATGGTTATAGAGGATGATGTTGGGAGGGGAGACTTTTTTTTTTAATAAGGTGGTCAGCGAAGTCCTTTCTGAAGAGATCAATGTAATTAAAGAATTGAGAGACAGTGATGAAATGAGCCATACAGGTGTCCATTTAGTAGGATCCTGGTGAATTAAAGCCATTCACCAGCCACCACTGGGAAAGGGGACTGTGATATTTTGGTCTAAGAGTGTAATGTGGAGACCAAGGCTGAGGCGTAAGGTTCAGTCATGTTGCAGTGGATCATTTATCAGGTGCAGGGTGGTAACTTGCCGAGCTGGAGCCTGCTGTGGCTTCACATACACACAAGTATTCATTACCCTCTTTTTAAATTTTCCAAGTAGACTGTTTTCTTTGTCAAGGTCTGCACTTATGGCCCAGTTGGGTCTCCCCAAGATGGTAGACTCAGCTTTCAAGCTGATAAGACTTAAAGGGTCCACAGCCTTCAGCCAACTGAGTCAGTCTCTTCCTGTCCCAATCCCAGGATCCACAAAGAGTTGATCAGATTGGCCAGGCTCTGCTTTTGTATAAGAGCCTATGGGTCAGAAGTAGGTAAGCCCAGGGCTGGAACAGCGGTAGACCCAAGCATGGCACTTTGGGGGAAATGACAGCACAACAGGCTCGGGGGATGTGTGTGGACTCAGCGACATTTGAGGCTGAAGGCAAAGGCAGGTTACAAAGAGCCTTGAATGCGTGAATTTTCCCTGAAAGTGATGGTGTAGGGGGGCCCCTGAAAGGTTTTATTCAGGTGTGATCCGATTGTGAGAGAGAGTAGGTGCTTCAGGGGATGAGGCACTTCAAAGCCCCACACAGGTTCTAACCGAAGCACATGCAAAGCAGAATAGAATGTCAGGCTTTCAGTTGAAAATGATTGAAATTGTATTTATGTTTGCTTGTGTTTCCAAGCGTCAGACTTAACATTAAAATTTGTCCTGAATTATAAGAATAACAAGAATAAGCATTGAAATCCTCAGTGAAAGGGCAGCCAACACGCATTTCCAGGGAGAAATTGTTCAATTGTTCGTGTTTATTACTTCCAAATGGGAATAGCTCCAGGTTCATAATGCTGATTTTGTTACACTGCTTTCTCTGCACTGTGGTTCAGATGAGTGCATAAATATTTGGTTTCTTTGAGAACCGTAAAAATCTGAACTGATGGAAGGGAGAGGAGCAGAGCAGTGGCAAGGAAGGAAAGTTCGGCAAGTTAATAAGAGATTAAGTATGTGTATTTCAACAGTGCCCAAGGGCATGATTAATTTATTATACTTTTACATGGCTGAAGGCATGCAAAACCCCCCAGATTGCACCGTTGCTATGCCAAAGCTCAGAGAGTGTGAGAAGGTAAAGATGTTCCTGCCGGGAATTTGATGTACAGAGGAAATGGGTGACCCCTTGGGTACATATAAATCTGGAAATTGAGACTTGGAAGTCCTTAATCTTGGCTCTGCCTAAGATGAGTATCTCTGCTCCTAGTCTTCACAGGGTGGGTGTGTCAGCAGGAGTGCAGACCAGGAACACTTTCAACAGTGCCAGGTTCCAGTGCTTTGTTGATTCTACTCCTGGGGCACTCCTACACAACCCAGCGGACTTTGGTCAGTTGGCCATGTGGAGTGGGGGCGAAGGCCATGGGCTCTGGATACTTGGATTCAAATGCAAGGCCATTATCTAGCTGACTTTGGTAAGGTGTTTGTGACTCAGTTTCTTTCTTTGTAAAGTGGGGATTAACATCAGTGCCTACCCCATAGAATTGTGGTAAGGATTAAATGAACTTACGTATGTAAGATGCTTAGAATAGTGTGTGGCAGAGTCTTATTTTTCAGTAAATGGTAGCCTCTGTCATAGTCATCATCATCACCACCGTTTAATAATCATAAAAATAACAATTGCCTTACATTATTGAGCAGGTTTATGTACTGATGCATTAGGTATCTCTCAGCTCACTTATCCACAGTAACCCTTTTAGGATAGGCATTATTTCCCTCACTTGGCAGAGGATGGGATTGAGGCTCAGAGAGGCCACACGACTCCCAGTATGTCCACACTGTTAGTGAGCTCCAGGCTGCAAACCCTGTTGTCCTAAGCACTCTGTGCGTTAGTCAGGATAGGTTAGGTTCAGCGGTGGTAATAAGCAACTCCCATTTCAGTTGATCAAAGTGAAAAAAAAAAAAAAAGCTTTAACCAAGCTCCATGCCCATTGAGGGGTTAGGTGGGGGCTCTGCACCTTGTCATTTTTCTTTCTTTGGGATCTAGGTTGTTGAAGCCACCACTATTTGGAACATAGCTCATCACCTTGCAGAGGGCAAAAAGAACCTGGCTAAGCACATCATAGCTCTTAAAGCTTTTACTCAAAATTAGCTGAAGTTACACATGTCACTTTCACTCACACTTCATTGGCTAAAGCAAGTCATATGGCCACAGCCAACTTCAGGTGACTGGGGAAGTATCGTCCTACTATGTGACCGGAAGAAGAGGAGCCAGAATATTAAAGAACAGCCTCAGTGACTACTTCCCACTACCATACATCTGATTCATAAGTAGAAGAGGCAACAGGTATAGAAAATCTAGACTTTTCACTATGGGTTTCAAGGGACCATCTTGATTTTTGGTAGAAACACAAGAGGCAAAGTCAAGGGGCCCGATGAGCAGGAGGGTGAAACTCACAGTCTGCATTAAGAAACCAGAAACTCAGGAAGTGATACATAAGAATCCCAGTTATTCTCTTGGACAATAAAGAGATGCAGAAGTGTGATACTGATGGGCAGTGAATGGACTTTGGGCCCAGACAAGTAAGGCACAATGACTGAATGACCCAAAGCTGACTTCTTTCTCTGGTCTGCTGTGGCCTCTTTCAGCACATCTCCCATGTTGCGTAATGTGGGTTTCATAGAGTATACTGAACTGCGGGCCCTTGAACACTCTGGAACTCGTGAATGGTCAGTAAATATGTTGAAGAGAAGAGAAGAAGGTAGAGGGAGATAATATGTTAGAGGGAATTATACTCAAGAAGGAAACATCTTATTAGAATCATGGGAGAGAAACAGACCATCAGGCTGAGTGAATGGTGGTATCAGTTTGGAATACACTAACAAATATAAACCGCGTTCCCTCAGTGAGAGCAGCATTGTGCCAATTATGTATGTAAATATGTGTATTTAAATATACATATTTGTCCTTTTGTGGCTGGCTTATTTCACTTAACATGATGTCTTCATCCATATGGTAGCATGTGTTAGAATTTCCTTCACTTTTAAGGCTGAATAATAATATTCCATTTTATGCCTATACCACATTTTGTTCATCCATTTATCCATTGTTGGACACTTGGGGTCCTTACACTTTTTGGCTATTGTGAATAATGCCACAGAATACTCATTCTTTCCATGTGTCAATGGATCATTTAGTAAAGATGATATTGCACTTGGCCGTGAATGAACTTTTAAAAAACTCGCAAGAGTAGAAATTTCATAAGCCACATTATTCTATGACAAAGTTGGAAATAAGTAATTAAAATGTTAGAAGTACTTGTAAATTAAGAAATACTCTCATTAAAAAAAACTCTATAGCCTACAGAAAGTAACCACAAAATTATAACTATCAGAACATCATTCAAAAAACCCCCAGCAATTAAACACTGAATCCTATGGAACTCAGCTTAAGCTGTGCTTAGGCATAATCTTAAGTGCCTTTCTTATAAAAGAAGGGAAACAAAGCTGGTGGTGCAATGATAGTGCTGATAGATGAAGGGTAAGTGTAGTGTATTCAGATTTCCCCTCATCATGTGTTACTGGAGTTTGATTTTCCTTCCAAGTGCTCCATCCTGCCCTTAACCTTAGCACCCTCCATGGGAGGATGGAGACCCTTTGCATTCGGCGGTGAACACAGCCAGCCCTGCTGGTATGAGAACCCCTGGTCTGTGCAGTTGGTCTCTAGCCAGCATCCTCCTCCTGTGGATTGCCAGAGTGTTGGTTCTGTGCTTCTCCACCAGGTATTTTGGAACTCTTGGCACTGGGTTTTCCTTAGTCCCCCTTGTTAATTTATAACCTAATGGTTGAAAGTTATTGAGCAGCATGAGGGTGAGAGACGGGCATGGATGTAACAGCTGCCCAGACTGCTGAATGGCTAAGTGTCTTCAAGTTCAAAGGCATGTCAAAGTCTAAACCACAGGGCTTCCCCGGTGGCGCAGTGGTTGAGTCCGCCTGCCGATGCAGGGGACGCGGGTTCGTGCCCCGGTCCGGGAGGATCCCACATGCCGCGGAGCGGCTGGGCCCGTGAGCCATGGCCGCTGAGCCTGTGGGTCCAGAGCCTGTGCTCTGCAACGGGAGAGGCCACAACAGTGAGAGGCCCATGTACCGCACAAAAAAAAAAAAAAAAAAAAAAAGAGACTAAACCACAGATGAGAATTAATTACTGCTTACAAATCACCTTAGAGAACCAACCTACCGATAAAAAGTAATGCCTTCTAATAACTATAGGTAAAGGCAATAAGTGGGTTTTTTCCTATTTAACATGAAGTAGAAAACAACTTCTAAATTGGCATATACACCAAGCTCCAGTAATTACTCTTACATGTTTTAAAAAAGTTTTTGTTTTTGAGTTTTTTGTTGATTTTTAACGTATAATAAGTAATATAGGCTCATTTTCTGAAACCAAAAATATTCTAGAGTGAAGGAAAAAATATCACCCCTACCTCCATCCCCCAAAGACCTATACTATTCACATGTGATTTATTCCCTTTGGAAATGTGTGGGGGCAGGGGCTGATTATTTTCTAGTTTTTCATCCTTTCGATCATATTGCTTATATACGTAGAATCTTTTATCCTTTGAAAATAAGTATCTCCTGATTTTCTAAATAGGTAGAACTAGAGCGTTAATTTAGTTGGCTATGACAGGGCTGAAGTGCTGGGGTATTTGTGTTGAAGCTGCTTTGTGCAGCAAGCCCAGTGTTTGCTTAGACTGAGGGTCTTCACACAAGGGAACCTTTGCAAATTATAAGGATGGGAAAGCGTTCTAGGCCCCTTCATGACTCCTGGGCATTACCACTGCCTGGGAAGGTAACTTCGGGGATTTGTAAAAAGAGAAATGAGAAGATACTGAGGTTGCATAGGTAAAGTGACCACATTAAAAAAAAAAGTACAACAGACTTTAATTTGTGAGTTTCTGAAGCATTTTATGATCTTATAAAAACATGCAAACAAAGTTGCACTTTTTTTCAAAGCTTCAGTCGGGTGTCTTATATGTTCCAAACTCAGGAAATGTTAAAAGAATAAGAAATAAATAGCCCAAGGGACAATTACCACCCCCAACAGAGAGGCCATCCGCTCTCTGTGCCTTAAGACCTCAGTGGTGAGCAGGGCTAGACCCAGATGATGAGGTTATCTCCCTGGAGCAGGGCAGAGGGTCAGCAGAAGCTCCAGTGAGTAGGCAGTATCCCTGGTGCCGAGTCCAGGAAGACCAGGAGGGGCTCTAGCAGACAGGACGCGGGGATAGGAGTCCAGCTGACCTAGGTCCAGAGAAAGTGGGCAAAGTCCAGGAGGCCCATGGCTCATGGTGGCAAGAGATAGAACTGGAGAAGCAGGTGGAGGCCCATCAAGGAGGGCCCTGGGGGAATTTCATCTGGGAGCAATGGGGAAACATTGAAAGTTTTAATCTGAGAACAGTTTTGGCCAGATTTGTGTTTGCATTTTGGAATGACCGTTCTGGTTGCAATTAGGACACGAAGGGACAAGAGAGAATCAGAAACATGGAGGCCAGTTAAGAGACCACTGTAACGTTCGTTTACTTACTGGGTATGCAAATATTTGCTGAAAACTTACCGTGAGTGTTGTGTGTGTTCTTGGCCCTGACGACAGAACAGTCAAAAATCTCTAGTGGAGATCTGAGTTAAATTACAGGTACTGGAGACTGACAGAGGACAGAGCTACAAGTTCTTACAGTAAAGAGAATATACAGAACTTGGCGACTGTGGCATTTTGATGTATCGAATACATTTTCCATAGGGGAAAAAAAATGATGTCAGCACAATTAAGGAAATGTCTGAACCTACAGGGAAGCACTGTAATGGGCAATTAAAAACCACACTGACTGAATAAAGACACAGACCTACTAGAGAATGGACTTGAAGATACGGGGAGGGGGAAGGGTAAGCTGGGACGAAGTGAGAGAGTGGCATGGACATATATACACTACCAAACGTAAAATAGATAGCTAGTGGGAAGCAGCCGCATAGCACAGGGAGATCAGCTCGCTTGGTGCTCTGTGACCACCTAGAGGGGTGGGATAGGGAGGGTGGGAGGGAGGGAGACGCAAGAGGGAAGAGATATGGGGACATATGTTTATGTATAACTGATTCACTTTGTTATAAAGCAGAAACTAACACACCATTGTAAAGCAATTATACGCCAATAAAAATGTTAAAAAAAAATACCACACTGACTAAAGGTAATGTGGGGTTCTGGACTGGATTTTGGATCAGAAAAATAATAGAAGTAGAAAAATTGCTGAAACCTGAATACATAAAATCTGGAGGTTAGTAGTCACGCATCAATGTTAATTTCTCAGTTGTGACCAATGTTCCATGGTTATAAAAGATGTTAATATTAGGGAAAATTGGATGAAAGGTATATGGGAACTTTATACTATCTAGGCAGTGTTTCTATAAATGGAAAGTTACTCCTATCCCCAAAGTCTGTATCTATCTATCTGTCTATGAGATATAAAATATATTTATATTACATAAATTTAATATATATTAAAATATTACATACTATATATATATAACCTCCAACCACATTGAATAGAAAAATTATAGAATACTTTATACAAAACGGTCCTATTTATAAAAATGTAAAAACATTCAAAATTCCTATATATTCTGTGAGTATGTATATATGTATATAAATTCATAGAACACCTTTAAAACACAATGCAACTTGGTATTGTTGGCTACTTGCAGCAGAGAATGGAGGTGGGAACGGGATTCAAGGGGGGGCCCTGGCTTTGTCTGTAATACACCACACTCTGGAGGAAGTAGGCAGTGAAAACACCCTTTGAAACTCAGACCAAGCATCCCTTCATGCTCCAGGCCTCTGTATTTCCTGCCCCTTGCTGGGTGCAGAGGACTCTGGTCCCACCTGAGCCGTGCCACCGACACAATTGATGTTCCAGTCACCCCCATTGCTGCCTGGGAAGTGACTTTACCCAGGTATGCAGCAGGACTCCTGTGTGCTATTTACATGCCCTTCCCAGAGTGTCGGCACCAGGCGTCCAAGTTGTTTCTCATCATTAGCTATTTTTTTTCATTCCGACTCAGAGGATAAGGAAGAAAAATCCCACTATGAAAAGAAGTGTTGAATTACAAAGAATAATAGGAAAGACCAGCTAGTTGTGAAGCCCTGCTATGTGGTATAATGTGTGTTAACAGCTGCTACAGGAGCAGAGACTCATGACAGGATTTGTTCTGGGCAGGAGTGCACTGGATTTCTTACATTCCATCACATTAAACAACAAGAAAAGGATGATAGCCTTGGGGCCACAGCCATAGAGCAGCATTTGGACAAATCTTAGGAGTTTAATGTAGTATAATAAAGGTCATCTGGAAACCCACCTGACTTGCATGGAACAGCTTTGATGTGTGGCTGAGGCCTCCTTTGCAGTCATTGCATACCTCCTATTTCTCCAGCTCAGTGAGGCTGGAGTGGACCGGGGTCCCTCTGAAGCCCCACCTGGGGACCAAGGAGCCGGAGAGCTGTTGGGTAATTTCTGAATCTAAATTGAGCCAAGACTCCCATCTTTCCCGTGGAGAATGACCCCTACTCCCATGCTTTCTTCTCCAAGGTTCCTCCCTGCCCTGGGGTTCCTTTGATACACACGGAAATGTGGGACTTGGAGAAATACCAACTCTGCTTTACTGACGTTCTAGAAAACAGGCTTTTAAGAGTTCCTAATAGTGTTATACATTTAAAATAGGTCTGGAAGGGAGGTAGCAAACAGACGCAGCCTTTTTTCCAGCCAAAGTCTCCCAACAGTCACGGTGGAAACCATCACCAATCATAATGAGCGTGGATGGTGCTGAAATCCATCTAAATCGGTGGTCCTCAATCCCGGGTGTGCATAGAATCATCCACGGGGCCTATTAAAGCACAGATTGCTAGGCCCCACCACCAGCATTTCTGATCCAGGGGGTCTGGGTGGAGACTGAGAACCTGCATTTCTGAAGAGCTCCCATGTGATGCCCAAGCTGGTCCAGGGAACCATATCTTGAGACCAGTTGTTGCAGGGAGAATGAGGCCCTTCACTTCCCTGTGCTGGCAGCCCTGTACGGCTCATCAGTCTGGGGGCACCGTGCCTGGTGTGGCTACGAGCGCTCTTTCAAAGCAGATACAGCGCTGAGGACCAGGAGGCAGGTTCAACTGATGTGTTCAAAGGCAGGCCTTTAAAAACAAAATGTTGGACTTCCCTGGTGGCGCAGTGGTTAAGAATCTGCCTGCCGATGCAGGGGACACGGGTTTGAGACCTGGTCCGGGAAGATCCCACATGCCATGGAGCAACTAAGCCCGTGCACCACAACTACTGAGCCTGCGCTCTAGAGCCCGTGAGCCACAACTACTGAAGCTCGTGTGCCACAACTCCTGAAGCCTGCGCGCCTGGAGCCCGTGCTCCACAACAAGAGAAGCCACTGCAGTGAGAAGCCTGAGCACCGCAAGAAAGAGTAGCCCCCGCTCGCTGCAACTAGAGAAAGCCCATATGCAGCAACGAAGACCCAACGCAGACAAAAATAAATAAATTTAAAAAAAAAATGTTGAGAGAGAGAGAAGACTTGTGCACTGCTGAGCAGAGGTCTTGCTCCTTCCCCAGAGAATCACTCATTTAAATCCAACAGCCAGCACTAATTAAACAGGGTTCTCTCCAAGACCCTGCTTCCATGAGGTCACATGGTTCAAGATCTCTAAGAGAGAGAAGGGAAATGACACAGACCTGATCTTTACAGCAGGAGGAAAAGTTGCCCTGGGAGGATTTCTGAGTCTAGAATTCAGCTTTCCATGTTGAATGGCAGGTAGAGGAATGGGAGGATGGCAGTGTTTGCCTCAAGAGAGCTGTCAGGACTGTCTCCCACTGTGTTTCTTACAGAAGGTCTGGGGTGCAGTGCTCCCAACCCTTTCAGAGCAGGGAAGGGTCAAGAAAGGAGAACAGATCACAGAAGCCTTCTCCTGACAGGTCCTTTCTAGTGGGTGTGGTCAGAAGTCCACTCTTAGGAAGCAGGACAGTTCCATAGCCTTTGTAGGCTTCCCATGTTCATTTCCCTTTAGTTAATATGGCCTTTGGAGAGGACTTGTCCCACGGGTGTGTGTAGGGGAGCAAAAGGAAGAGGTTTTAATCCATTTTTGAGCTGAAGTGGTAAGAGCAAGAGGGGAGCGATGGTAAATGTGAAAGAGACAAAGAGGAACACGGCTGGTTCAGATGCCCCTTCCCACAGTGTGTTTCCAGATCACTTCTGTCCTGAAACCAGAGACTTTTGTGAGTTTTGTTTCTAAAAAGGAAATGTGTTCCCTTAGAAAGGGATTTTTTTGTATTGTGGCTAAGATGTGTTTTATGCTTGGAGGTGTCAGTCTTACCCATTAACAACAATGGCATGACTTTGTTATTATTATCATTCTTATCTTAGTATTCTAATTGTCAGCTCTGATTTATTGAGCCCCTTCTATGTGCCAGGAAGTGTACTTTGCACACAGTATCTCAACAAACTCTCAGCAACCCTGGGAAATAAGTGTCATTATCCCTATTTTATAGATAAGGAAATCGAGAGCCAAAGAGGCAAAGAATCACATTCAAGGTCACAGGACTGATCGTCGGCCAAGCTAGGATTGAGACATATGTTTGTCTAATCAGTGGAGGTCCTCGTTAAACAGATATTGGCGTTGGTCCCTGCGGTATGCCGGGCACTTTGCTAGTCATGGGACTCAGCGGTGAGCCCGATATGTTGAGGCTGTTGACCTCATGGAGCTTCCAAGCAGTGGGGCTAATGTCAGTTGGATTCAGTTGAGTCAAGCAGTGACTAAAAATTCTTTTCATCAGAAGATACCACATACCTTATTTTTAGTCTTGCTTTGGATGATATTTTCTGTTAATTAAAAAAAATGCAAACAGAGGTAACTGGTGTTTAATCAAAATTCTCAGTGTATTTTAATAAAGAATATTTTAAATCGGAAAAAAACTGTACTGCCCTATGGACTGCGTCATGCTCTTACTCCACTGGTCCTGGCAGAGGAGGCTTGCCATGAGGCTCACGCTGCCTTAGGCACCACTGCCACCTGGTGGCACACGTCAGAATTGCAGGCATGGCGCCCACAGAAATGCCACCACCCCACCTCTTCCTGATTCCACCAGAAGGCACATTTCTGGTTCAGCCACCTAAATCCTCCAGGCTCAGTTGACTATATTCCAATAGGTGCCTGTTTACTTGTAAATTGATGACAGCCAGATCAGTATTAGCTTTCTTTTATCTGTGGTTCTCAATGTCTATTGTGTTAGTGACCTTTATAGTGTTATAATCAAATTAATGTCTTCAGGTATTGATGATAAAGTGATATTAAATATACATGAAGGCTTGTTAGAACTCTAGAACTAACCTATGCAAATTATGATTTTCTCTTTAGTTGGATACTTTCAGATGACATCAAAACTTGCCCCCTAATTACCTCTCAACCTCACCTCTCCTCAAACCATTCTGGAATTTTCGAGGCTCTCTAACCTGCCTGCTGCCTGTCTATGCTGTTCCCTCTGCCTGGAACTGCCTTCCTATATCTTTACCTTTTGAATTTATTCTTTAAATGTCAGATCAAGGCTGACCACCTATAGGGAATTCTCTTAAAGTGAATGCAGCAATGACGGTGTTGCATAGCAGTGCCCCTAAGGAGATGGAAGATGGCTTCTGAATCCCATCCTTGTTTCTTTAGTAACTGTGACCGTGGCAAGCTTGTGTAATCTCCCTGAGTCTCATTGATTTCATTCATTAAGTATGAATAATAATGTTCCCTGCCCCCAGCATTGTTGTCAGAGTTTTTTAAAGTGTGTGTAAAATTCCTTCTCAGCACCATGCCTAGTACCTGGTAGCAACAAGGGCATAGGTGGTGCTGTTGATGACTACATACACGTAGATACCTAGAACCCTGATTAATGCCTGCCCAGTATAGGACTGTCAAATGTTTTTCATTGCTTATTTGGTCTTACTTGCAGAAAAAAAGCCTGTTTCTTGGGAGTTAAAAATAATATAAATGTCCAACCTTGAACTTCATGAAGTTACTTCCCTCTTAGATTCATCAATATACGTCACCCCAGGGCTGGTAAGCTTCCCCGGCTGAAAGCCACAAAGATTTGCATATTAGGATGAAAGGTGTTAAATAATGATGCTATTTTTGGTGATGCTGCTTTAGTCAAGTTCATCGAACACCTCTGCATTGGCATCTGTGATTAGTGGATTGGTCACTGAGGTGTGTTTGTACTGTGCTTCCTCTGTGTTTTCCAGCCAGAGTCTTAAATGTCGCTCTGTTTCCCTGACCAGGTAGTCGACAGTGACAGACCGGAAGGGTCCAAGTTCCGGCTCACTGGAAAGGGAGTGGATCAAGAGCCTAAAGGAATTTTCAGAATCAATGAGAACACAGGTAGCGTCTCCGTGACACGGAACTTGGACAGAGAAACGATCGCTACCTATCAAGTGAGTACCCCTCCCCCCACCCAGTGCCCACCCCACATGCAGAGATGTGCCTTTCAAAGACTGCCTCCCTCCCACTGAGCTCATTATTTCTGTGCTTCATCAAACCCGGGGCTGTGCGGCTTTAAGTGTGTCTCTGTGGAAGCCAAGTGGCATTGAACCCTGACACAGCAGCAGTGGGGGCCCCTATCTCATCAACAGAGCCCCCCAGGTCTGCGCGAGACTTTGGGCACTAAAAACCAAGAAGAGGGACCCTGGGGGGATCTCAGAGGAGGTCAGAAACCTTACATTAACATTGGCTTTCCAGAAACCAGCTTGATAATGAAGAGCTGTAAAAAGTATAAAACCTTGGACCTGATCATTCTACTTCTAGAAAGCCATCTTAAGGAAATAGGGAGGAATTTAGATTTTTGTACAATGATGATATAGCAGGACACGATCCTTAAAATGGAAACAGTTGCTAAATAGTCAGCAATATATAATGGTTAAATTATGGCACAATTTTGCAAGGAAGTTTTCTACAACCATTTAAGATATTTTTGAAGAAGTTCTAGTTATATGGGAGATTTTCAAGATATTGAATGGAAACAGACACACCAACACATATGGTATCTTCATTACAGATGGAGTATTTACACATATCATGATGGGTATGTTTGTGAAGAAGCATGATAGAGGAAAAATCAAAGTGTTGGTGGTTGTATTTGGTGTTGTTGATTTTTTTTTCTGATTTTTTCTATAATGTACTTGCTTCTCTTTTATATGGAGAAACAAAAGGCTATTTGTAGAAGGATAGTTTCAGAAGTTGACACCTGTTCAAGATTCAGAGACCAAAGTAGTTGCACACGGATATTGGGGTGAGCATTAAATCTCATATAGGCTCCAGGCCTGTCCTATCCCCTCTCTACAACACCCCCAAGAGTCCCATCTCACAGCCTCTGTTAAGGACCCAAGCCTCTTGAGGGCAGTAAGCTCATTTTTCAAGAAATGGGACAAGATTCCCAGCCATTTTCGGGGAAAGCCCTCTGTGGGATGCAGCACACTGAGCTGGCAGCAGGCACTTGGGAACAAGGCCCAGTCAACAGAGTTTGCTTTCTATCACCATTGCCCGTCACATGCGCATTTCCCTGGATTGGGCTCTGGGGGGTGGCGGCCAGTTTCTAGGAGTGGACTTGGCATCTCTGGTTTTCTTCGTCAGAACACCGTGTAAGAACATCCCAATCCCACTTCAACAAAATTACTTCCTCTTCCCTAAAAAACCCTCCATATTCTTCCTTTTCTGCAGACAGAGAGTGGAGGGACATTGCATTGGAAAGTCAAGTGCTCTGGCTGGGAAATGGGTACCGTGGGTCTAGCCTCCTCTGTCACCATGAGATACTGACCTTGGGAAGACCCAGTAAGCACTGGTCCTCAGGATTCCACCCATAAAATGCACATAACACTTGCCTAGCTACCAGCTGGATTGCTGTGGGTTTCCAGTGAGGAGAAGATAGAAGAGGGCATTAGAGGCATTAAAATACTAGACATATACAGGGCAGTGGGTGAGGAAAGGCCCATCCAGCCTCATGCTGAACGGTGTGTTCCAGGGTCCCGGGTCCTGGGAGGACCTCCCTCTCAGGAACTTTGCCAAAAGGCAGTTGCTGTGAGCATCTGCAGGGGGTGCCATCTGTCAGAGGACGCCAAAGGGTGACCAGTGTGCACCCTCAGCGAACCCCCGGCAGGGGATCTGGTTGTTGTAGAGATTGAATGTTGGCACCCTCAGAAGTTCCCAGGTCCAGCTGGGCTTGACGGTGACCACAGGTGACCTGGCAGCTGTCAGTGTCCAGGTGCTGTGGATAAGCCAGCTGCAGAGCACGGGTAGATGCCCTCTACTTTTTCCCTGCCTGTGATAGGAATATCTCTTAATTTTCAGACACAAGGAACTAAAGATACGATACATTTCATAATTTCATAGCACGGTGATTCAGACCTCTGGGGTTAGCAAATAGCCATTCAAGTCTCAGCCCTGCCGTTTACTGTGCTGTTTTTATCTTGGGCGACCCACTTACCCTCTCTGAGGATTTTTGATTCTCCTCCACAAAGTGGGGATAGTACCAGCATCTCTAAGGACTGTATAAAATGAAATAAAATTATTTTTGCAAATTCTTAGCACAATGCCCAGCACCTAGTGAGCATTCAGTAAATCAGAGCTGCTCTTATTCATTTTTTTGCTGAAAAAGATTTAAAATTTTGGGTTAAGTTCCACAAGTTTTTAACATCAGTTTCCTACCTTCAACCGTGAGAAGGTTGACATCTACCACAGACTCATGGTTTTTCCTTCTATCCTGACAGGAACTGAACTTCATAGCATTTGCTGCCCCTCTTTTAAGTAAAGAGAGAGATTCCTGGAGGAAGCTGAGCTCTAGAATTACCTAGGAAATTAAGAGGGTACAAGATAAAGAATAAAGGAGCAGAAGTCTTCTTGGGAGTGTTCTGTAGCCTGGAAATAGGACTAGCGTGAATCAGAGAAACTGGAAAAAACTGGCTGCCAGGAGTGAGAACTGGTAAATGAGACGCTGAGAGATGCCTTTTTGGGGTGACTCCGTAGGAGCTATTTTAAGAGCTGAACAAGAGTTTGGATACATGCATGGCTAATTGATCCCCTCTGATGTTTGTGGGACCCAAAGGTGGTTTAAAACTTCATCACCCTTTTGGGAGTCCTTCCACATTCAGAGAGAGATTTCTGGGCTCCATAAACCAGGGCCCACCTCAGAGTGAACATTCTCCTTAGATGGCAATGACCTTGATCTCCAGGGACCGTGAGGGGAAGATGCCTTGGGGCAGTTACAGCGGGAAGAACTCAAACACCAACATTCAGGGACTCACAGGGAGTGGGAGTGAGGAGAAGGTGGCCTTTGGTCCATCAGGTGGTTTGGTTTTGATGTTGCCAAAGATGCCAGTCAGAGATTTTCTTTGAGGAGAATTTTTGATTCATGAAGTGTCCCTTTCCTCTGGCTTCCGAAAGCTGAATGCAGGGCTGTCAGGTACAGCTGTGCAGGGATTTTACTGCCCAAGGGGGATGGCTGAGGGATGAGAAAGGCCTCATCCAGCCCCCAGTTTACTCACCAAAAGCTGCACTGCAGTTCACGGCTGTGTCCACAGGGAGAGGGCGGCCCCTTTCTAATGCTCACAAAGGTATCAGAGGGCAGGGTTGAGTAGAAAACCCCATGATTTTTTAATTTTTAATTTGGGTCACTTTTATTTTTATGTAAATGATAATAGTGATTAATATCAACGGCTCTGGGGTCAGAAAATTGTTGTTCAAGTCTCAGCACTGCTGCTTACTGAGCTGTGTGATCTTGGGCAGCCCACTTACCCTCTCTGATCTTGTGATTCTCATCCGTAAAATAGGGGTAGTACTAGCACCTTTAATGCTTGCATTGAGTTGGCCGAAAAGTTCATTTGGGTTTTTCCATAAGGTGTTACAGAAAACCCCGAACGAACTTTTTGGCCAGCCCACTAAAAGATGAAATGACTAGTTTTTGCTAACTGATAGTGCTAAACAGCTAGTAAAATAGAGTCTGGTCTGTAGCATACAGCATCTCATATTTTTCCTTAAAGTGAGGCCATGTAGTATGTAGCAGTTACAAACATAATTTTGCATGTAGCCATGCTGGCTGAATTAAAAGTACAGCTTTTATGGACTAGCTATGGGAACTTGGGCAGGGTATCTGCCTTGATTTTATCATCTGTGACATGGGGACAATAATAATCCTGATCTCATAGGATTTAATGGACTAAATGAGTTAATGCGTGTCAAGCGTTTGGAACCGTACCAGGAACATGGTAAGCCCCTTACAGTCTCATCACACGAGTGGGAATTAGTGAGGGGAAAGGCAAAGGAGGTAAACGAAAACTGGTGGTGGCCCAGCCTTCCCATCTCAAGCATGAACTTCTCTTAAGTAATCGTGAGTTTGTTTGTGGTTTCATAATGTACTCCGTAGCACATCGATTGATTCATCAATTCATTCATTCTTAATATATTTGATTGAGGACCTGCAGGATGAGGAATGTAATGGGAAATGAGACCCACCAGGTTCCCTGCCCTCACGGAGCTTTCATTTTAATGCCTAGGCTTTGTTTCAAAATAAACGGATTTAAGTTCCTCGCCACTGTGTACAGGTGACATGCCAGGGAGTTGTGCCGTGTTCGTTGTTCGTCTTGGTTTACCCCTGGCGCAGGGCCACATGTGCCCAGTGGAGAGGCTGCTGGGGCTTGGTGGCAATACAGTGTCTGAAAGGAGTACCAGGGCTACAGCAGCCAAACGGCGGCCTGGCCTGAGACACTCTTCACCAGCCTCGCGAGGACCCAGTTTCTGAGGCCGGGTCCCCCATGCCTCTCGCTCTTCAATTTAGTCTTTTTCCTGTTTTCTTCGTGTCCCTGCTGAGGAAGGTCCCTACCTATTACTCTCTGTTTGGTTCTGCTATTTCTGGATCTAATGAGAACTGGGTTCCTGCCTTCTCAATATACTTTGGGCACAAGGAAGTTGCAAATCCACTTCATTTCAAGCACCTATTTAGAAATGATGTACTGTCTTAGTGCAGTTAGATCCACCTTGTCCCTGGTGGGCATTGTGGCTGGTTGCAGATCTGCTTCTTCAAAGAGCAGAATCCTGGGTCTCCAGTTCCCGCATTTTACTTTCCCCTCTTGCAAGTTTAAAAAGCGGAGAGCACGTGGGTGAATTTTGTTGTTGTTTATTTTAAAGGTAAGTGCTATTCACATGCAAGTTCATGCTGTGGTGCTAGCATTTTCCAAATCCAGCAAGAAAGCATTGTGAACTAAACCTCAGAGATTTGCACGAAAAGAAATAGTCTGAGATGAATTTGTCCTTGAGCCCCTGAATGTGTATCATCATTAAAGTTACTGTTTATTGAGCTCTACATGGCTGATGTTGTGCTAAACAAGTCATATACATTGTCTTACTTAATCCATTTCACACAAGAGACTTCAGAAGTAGGTGTTAACACCATTTTATAGACAAGCAAATAACTGTTAAATAACTTTTTCAAGGTCTCCCAGCTGGTATGCGTTGAATCTGGGATCCATATCTGCTTCTCTCCACCTCTAAAGCCCTGAATTTTCAATTACTAAGAAACACTTCTTCCTGTTTTACCTCCAACTAGACTCTGATGTCTAATCTGCAAATTCCTAGGCCTCTTTCCCAGGAACTCCACTTATTGGAAGGGGATTTGACTTGCTGGATGATCTGTTTCTTCTTAAATATTGTGTTTTTTCAAGGCCCACGGCCACCTGCCCACTTTCCCTGCTGCAGCCCCCAAAGGGCTTCCCATGCTTCTGACCCAAAGTGGCACCTGGCAAAATAATTTAGCTCTTGCAGTATTGGAAGCTGACATATTAATGCAAAGCCTCCTGAAATATTACTCATTATTATGCATTTTGCCAGCGTTTGAGTGATTTGTGAACTCTTCACTGGAATAAAGTACTGTAAATGATTCATGAATGACCAAGTTTATGAAATTCTATAAAAATATTAGCAGGTGGTAATGATTCACTCACACTGTGACTATAATCTGCTGGCTGCAAATTTGTCAATATGGGAGGACAGGAGTGGAGGGGGAGACAGAGTCTCTTAGGCGGGTGGGGGGTTGGAGTTGGGCCCAGCAGGGGGTGAGAGGTGAAACAGGAAACAGGACCTTGGTAGTGGGCAGGTGTCATGGGCAGGATACCTTTGCCCTGCTCCATTGTCCACCGTGGGAGATGCACCAAGCACTGGGGATGTCACAGTTGGATGGGACAAGAGGGGAGCACTTGGAAAGAGAACAAGGACTGACATTTACTGAGCACTTATTAAATCCCCAAGAACTCTCTAGACCTCCACATTCACAATCTTTATTATCTTGTCCTTACTGACGTGTTAGCTGAGGGCCAAAGTGGTTCCCAAGATATATTATTGTTTAATGTGGATGTTAACATTTATTGAACACTTACAACGTGCCAGGGCTCCGTGCTAGATCCCGAAGTGATGATCTCATTTAACGTTTATAAAGGTGAGCTTGATGCGGTTATCGTTCTCAATTATAGAACTGGTAAAGGGAACCATCTGTGTTCTTGGTCTTAGAACTCGAGTAGGATTTCACTGTTTCCTTCTGAAAATGCGCCCACATTTTCTGGGATACAACTTGCTCTCCTTTGAGCCAATTTCTGGATAAGTTTTGACTTTATGGCTAAGAGTATTACTGTGAATTTGGAATACACCAGACAGGCAAAGGGTACCTATCCTTGCTCCTGTGTTTCCCTTCATTTGTGGCTCCGCCCCAATGCTAACACATATGACAATTTAGCAGAAAGTACATTAAGATGAAAAATGCTGCTGTCATGTGGAAGTATGTGTATCATAATGTTAGCAATCATAAGATAATTAGGAGATGTAGATTTACTCAGATTAGAGAGTTATAACAACATCCATGTTGTACATGGATGATGCACACATTACCTTGATAGAATTGTGCTGCCCTTGATAATACTTGTCCTTGGAAATCCTCCTTCAGCCCTCAGTTTTGGGGACAAGCTAATTCTTTCTTCATCCTCCAGTCTGATCTTCCCCATGGCTGTCTTTCTTAGTTGTGATTCCTCCAACTAACGTGCAAAGAAAAGGGTTTATTGCAGGGTACAGATGGTTTATAGAATTGCCAAAGAGACCCAACAACCTGGTTTACGTGTAAAACGACCAGAAACAGGGGTGCCACAGGAAATACCCAGCCATATATGATAAGATTCTAGTGCAAGGGTTCTCAACCTCAGTACTACTGACATTTAGGGCTGGATAATGCTTTGTTATGGCGGCTGGCCTTGGGCATCACAGGGTGTTTAGAAGTGCACCTGGCCTCCAGCCACTAGATGCCAATAGTATCCCCCAATCCCAGTCATGACAATCATCCAGATACTGCCAGTTGTCCCATGGAGGCAAAATTGCCCCCAGCTGAGGACCACTGTTCTAGAGGGGTCATCATCACTGCCACCTCCTCCTGTCACCCTGCTCCTACGATGCTCAGAGCTGGGTGGTAGCGACTCTGCCTTGCCTGCCCTGAAATGCTGGGTGACTCTGATCCCATGCTTTCCGGAACCTCCAATCCCCAAAGCAGAGCCACTGCCTATGTGTCTCACTTCCCTCACCGAGTCTCATGATGAGATGTGTTCAGGGAAGACCCTGTATCATACAAAGGACTCCAGCTGAGCTAGCAAGGGACCTGGGGCAGGGGCTGTCACCTTCAGGGTCAGCCACGCCAAATGGGATATACCTTGCTCTGGATGAGTTATACGGTACAATTTATTGCAGGTGAGAGGCGGTCAGTGATGAGGGTGGCTAGCCGAGAGCCAGTGACCAGTCCTTGCCTGGAGAGTGTGGCTTCACCCCTATGATCTCGTCTCAACATTTTGGTCCTGTCGATCAATAAGACATATGGCCTAGGAAAGCGTCCTAACTGGGAGGAGACAGAGGACTTGGGTTAAAAGTTTAGGCTTTGGAATCAGACCTACTGAGGGTAGACAGACGCTGCTAACAGAGGAACCATATGAAATTGCCATTTTTATAGTTGAAAAAAGGGCGAATAGCGGCCATTTCATGGTTTGTCCTGATACTGTATCACCTTTGGCAAGTTATTTTCTTCTCGACCTGTTTTCTCATCTTTAGAATGAGGGTGAGGCTGCAGGATCATCTCCCCGTGGTGCTGTAGGTGGTGAGCGGGCTGTGTAAGAATGGCGCTCCACACGACCGCTTACTTAGCGTTCCAGAACTGGAAGCCATCACTTCATGTACCAGTTTCATAGTTGAAGCTCCCTGCAGGGGAAATAAAGGTGAAGCAGGTGCTAGGCATCCAGCGAGCAGTTCAATGGTTGAATGTCAGTAACACCGTGTGTTCGTCCGGAGAAGGCAGTCATCCAAATGGGCAGTTTTCAAAGCTCGGCCCCCCAGGCCAGCAGCAGCATCTGGGAACGTGTTAGAAATGCAAATTCTCAGGCCCCACATTGGGCCTAACAAGCCCTGCAGGTGGTTCCGATGCTGGCAGGCGTTTGAGAACCCCAGGTCTAAATGCACTAAGTGTTAACTTCAGGGCAGCTGGCTTGTTCATTAATTTGCCTCAGGGAAGGTGGCCTTTGAGCCATTTCCATTACAGTGCTGCTGGGGTCATAGGTTTGTGCCTGGAAGGTGCTTATTTCTCCAGGTGCCCTGGTACGCCATGTGAAAGGCCTCTCAATCCAACCCATACTCTTCAAACCTGCCTTTGTTTTTGTTTCGTTAATGGCTCCTGAGAGCCAGGCAAATTTGTCCCAAGCCTCTTCGCTCTTTCTTCTCTAGACTCTGGATGACTGTTAAATAGCATGTTACTGAGTCTGCTTATTTCTCAGACCAACCTTTTAGGCCAGAGATGAAAGTGTCTTCAGAAGATTTGAGCCAGTTCAGGCAAAAATAATTCCGGATAGGAAGAAGCTGGCCCTGGGCTCAGCAGAGCCAGCTTTTCTGCCGTCTTAGATCTGTAACCTTGAGTAAGTTATTTGTGGTTCTCAAACTTTTCTGCACTTCAAAAAAATCACCTGGGGAGCTTTTAAAACCCCTAATGCCCAAGCTGTACTCCAAACCAATTAGATCAGAATGTGTTGGAGTGGGACCAAACCGCAGTCCATTGATCAAACTCTCCAGGTGTTTCCACTGTGAAGCCAAGTTTGAGAACCACTGAGTTAATATAATTCATTGATGCCCCAGTTTATTCATCACTAGGATTGGGGTTAATGACACCAACCAGGTGGATTTGTTGTGAATGTCAAATGAGATATACAGGTAGGAGTTCCTAACACAATAGCAGAGAACCAGAGATATTATCTCCCCTCAATCAACCGCTTCACTCAGTGACTATCTGAAACAAACTCCTTTCTGATGTCTCTTTTGAGACAAGCACTTAAAAAACTGAAATGCAGAGAAACGCAATTTGATAAATAAGTAAACGGATTGTTTTCTGACTCACTTTAGAAAAAATTAATTCAGGAATTGCTCCCAGCCTCTCCCCGCGCCAGTACCTCCAAGCATCTCCGTCTGACTCTTTCCCGATTGGCTCTTCATGTTTCCAAGCGCCTCATTTTGCAACCTGGGCTTATCTGCCAGGTGCACCTGGTGAAAGTGAGGCATGAAGAGGTTAAACGACACCGTTGCAGCAGCCACATATATGGATTAGACCACCAAGTTGCTCCCGACTGATTACTTATTTGGTCCACTAAGCAAAGCTGCTTCCCCACTCCGGGCTATGGAAACATATTTTCTAAACTTCATTAGCACAAACTCCTCAGAAGAGGTTCAACTTGAGTCTTGGCAGGTGGGAGAACCCCACATTCCTCCTCAACTTTCTCCTCCCCTCGCCTCCCAGGCACCCGGCCCACAGTCTGGACCTACCAAACGTTCATGGCATGAATAAATGTGTGATGATCAATTTTTCTTTTTTTGTGTGTTTTTTTGTTTTAGTTATCTAACTATAACCAAATCTTTTTCCTCGTAGCTTTTTTTCAAATGACTTGGTGGCTTTTTTTTTGCCCAAGGTGCTGAAGAACCACACAATATCAGGACTGCAAGAGCCTTTAGACCCATTTTATCTCACCTGCTAAATTTATAAGTAAGAGCAAGTTCAATAATTGACAAATGGTTTTGACCCTCAGTACTGAAACAGAAATGCTGCTGCGATTTTGTTGTCCTTCCAAAACAGGCGCGGTGGCCACCCCTGCGGGACTAGACCCTGCAAACACAGATAAGACGCCCGTTGTGGCTTCCACCCCCCACTCTCCATCTCTTTGCATCATCAGCAGGCATACAGGGCTGGTTTCGGTTTTTTTCACATTTTGTAGAAATGAGCTGTGGGGGGAAGGAAGGAGGGGTTTGTCGGGAGCCGGGAGGAGGAGGGGGGAGGAGCCGAAGAGAAGGTGAAGACGGGCTGTCCTCCTCCTCTGGCCCCTTAAAGTGAGCTTGACACTTTGGGGTTAGAGGGCAGAAAATGATGGAAATTATTTTTTTTATGAGATACTTTGCAGAATTGGAGGACCAGAAGCTAATTAAACCAATGGCAAAAGACCGGGTAAGATTCCAGGTTCAAGCACTATAGCTGTGAGGCCAAGTGACAAAGGATGACAGTTCTAAAGCAGGCCATCCCCCTGCCTAGAGACTCCTGCAGCACCTTGGCACGGGAAGGGTTAGTAACTAGGGGGTGGATCACCATGGCGAAGCTCCCTCGAGTGGCCCAGATGAAGGAGGAAGAAGCTGACACTGATCAGGCGGCACTTGTGAAGTCAGCTTTGGGTTTCCCAGGACGTACCTGGAGTGATGTTGTGATGGGGGCTAAGTTCCCTTTGAGCAGGTGGAAACCCAGGGTCCCATGATGGGGAATAAGTGCACAAGTAACCCATGTCCTCACTGAGTCTGCGGAGCTACCGACCTCCAGGTCACCCACCTCAGTTCTGGCCAGCCCCCTGCTTAAAGTTTAATTGAAACAGACTGCATCAATTAGAGATTGGAAATGGAGTGAATCTGTGAGCAAAATCCCGGGATAAAAAGAGTGTGGAAGAGCCTGCTCTTCTGCCAGCTGAGCCTTCTCTTCCAGCCAAGAGAAGTGTATGAAAGTGGACAGCACTTATGGAGAGGCGACCTGGGACTGCCAAAAGGTTGTGCACACACGAAGGCCAACATGCACTCAGCAGCCCCGTCAAGCATATTTCAGATCAACTACAAGATTTATTGACTCAGCCGACATCGATGGGATGCCTAACTCATGCCAGCCATTGGTTCAAGTTACTGGGGATAGAGCAGCAAATCACCAGCAAGTTTCTGCTTCATGGAACTCTGTCAATATACAGACATTAGTGGGTATGTAACACATCAGGTGGTTATACATGCTGGGAATAAAAATGGAGCAGATTAAAGATGCAGAGAGTGATGGAAGCAGCTGCGTGGTCCAGGCAGGCCTCACCCGGAGTTGACATTTGCAGGGAGGCCTGATGGAACGTCTGAGGGCAAGAATGCTGTCGTTCCCTCTCAGGTATCCTTGACATCAGGGGTTCTCATCCAGGGTGACTGTGCCCCCCCAGGGGACATCTGGCAATGCCTGGCGACATTTTTGGTTGCCCCAACTTGGTGCTACTGGCATCTAGTGGGTCGAGGTGGGAGATGTTACTCAACCTCTTAGAAGGCACAGGACAGACCCCATGTGTCATGCTTTGCAGGCACCAGCATGGGGCTGGCCTCTTAGAGGATCTGGTCTGTTCACTGAAATATTCATCAGGCTTGAATAGACAAGAGGTCTGTTCATTTCTAGGGCACAGCAGCACGGGGTACTGTCCCTGTCCTTATAAAGCTCTTGGTCTAGTTGGGGATGATGATTTGTAACAAGATACCTACACCACCATGGGACAAGGGCAGGGCCAGGGACAACCTTACAGAGCGTGGCCATCAAAGCAAGTGATGAAGAATGAGGAGGAGTGTTAGCCAGGGGACAGGAGGGGGCAGGGCAGGAGAGTGTTCCGGAGAGAGGGGGCAAAAGAGCTTAAGCTGCTCTGGAGAAGTGGGACAGTGACTCCTGAGGGAAATAGGAAATGGACTTGACTAGCGAGGAAGGGGGGACCGAATGCCAAGGAATGAGCTTAGATGTAATAGCCCTTGGTGACGGGCAGACGTTAGAGTATTTCAGGCTGAAGAGTGACACGATCAGCTTTGAATTTTGCCCAGACCGCTCTGCTTGCCAGTGGAGGACAGTGAGAGACAGCGAGTCCTGTCCCTGGGTCTCTGAAGCCAGAGTGGCACAAATCAGATAAATGACGTCCTCTCCAGGAAGACCTGCGTGGTGAATTCAAACTCATGGTGAAGACATTAAATATACCTTTGGATGAAATAAGTAGCAAGAACTGGGGGACCTGGTCCCACCAGGGCTTGCAGAGTAGGGTAAGGAGCTTGGATTTTATTCTAAGGAAGCCTAGGAGGGCTTTAAGCAAGGGAGTGACATCCAATTTGCATTCCAGGAGGATAAGATTTATTCGAGAAAGTCAACAATAACATTCAAATTGCCATGAAATAGAAATTAATTCAAAAATGCATTCATTTGTTGAGAACCCACTACCTAGCAGGCACTGGGAGAGAGAGATAAAAGATAAACCCTGCCTTCCCGGAGCTCAGCCTTCAAGTTCCCTTCTAGACAGTAAACCAGAAAGCTTCTCCTTATTCTAAATCCACGGGTGGAGGGGTGGGGAATGCTTTATGCGTTTGCCTGGTCCTTCCCATTTCGTTTGGCTCAATCTCCAGGCCAAGAGAGCATTCCCTGTTAAAATTCCAAGCTTTTAGTTCTTTCTTCTTTGTGAGTTTATCAGTGGGCTATCTCAAAATTGTTTATTAAACGCAGTTGGCTGGAGCTGTTAGCTGTTGATTTGTTTGATTGGCAGCTGTTTCAGGATCTTTATTATGAAGGCTTATCTTATTCTTGCAATAAGGCGTTATGTGGCAAAAGATCATTTCCATATTAATTTTCTTTCTTCTGAAGGTATGGATATTTGCATAATGGACTCCTTTAAGCAAAGTCCATGTTTCTGGTACCATGTTGGAAAGATGACATGCTTGCTAAAGGAGCTTGATTGTGTTCTGTCATTTGTAGATGCTCATTCCCTGCCTGCAGCTGGGGTCAAACTGAGCCTTGGTCAGTGTGCCAGACCAGGCACTCCAAAGGTGGGATAAAGTGAAAGACAGGAGAGAAGGCATCCTCATTAAATGATGGCTTAGCAGGTCAAACATTAATGGATCCAAGACTAGGTTGACGATGTTTGACAGTGAGAAGTCGGGAGGAGAGCCCTGTGTCCTTCCAAAGTGGATCATACCCTCCTGGCTTGGGGTGCGCATTGAGTCAATGGCTAACACCTGGGGGACGGCACAGGTAAAGGTGGTAGACCCAAGGTAGAGGTCTTCAGCAGCTGGTCATAAAGGCTCAGAAACCTGGGGGACTGGCATTTCACAATTTGTAATGCATTTTCTATTCCTTTTGAGTTTTGTTTTGTTTTGTTTTTGTTTTAACATCTTTCTTGGAGTACAATTGCTTTACAATGGTGTGTTAGTTTCTGCTGTATAACAAAGTGAATCAGCTATATGTATACATATATCCCCATATCTCCTCCCTCTTGTGTCTCCCTCCCACCCTCCCTATCCCACCCCTCTAGGTGGTCACAAAGCACCAAGCTGATCTCCCCGTGCGATGCAGCTGCTTCCCACTAGCTCTCTATTTTTCATTTGGTAGTATATATAAGTCCATGCCACTCTCTCACTTGATCCCAGCTTAGCCTCCCCCCCTCCCCATGTCCTCAAGTCCATTCTCTATGTCTGCGTCTTTATTCCTGTCCTGGCCCTGGGTTCTTCAGAACCTTTTTTTTTTTTTTAGATTCCATATATATGCGTTAGCATACGGTATTTGTTTTTCTCTTTCTGACTTACTTCACTCTGTTTGACAGACTCTAGGTCCATCCACCTCACTACAGATAACTCAATTTCATTCCTTTTTATAGGCTGAGTAACATTCCATTGTATATACGTGCCACATCTTCTTCATCCATTCCTCTGTTGATGGACACTCAGGTTGCTTCCATGTCCCGGCTGGAGAAAAGGGAATCCTTTTGAGTTTTTAATGCAGAGCCTAATCCTGAACTCTACGTCACCTTAGTTCCTGCTTAGTGTTTCTTACTTTCTTTTATGTGAGGCTCTCTGTTAATACCAGAAGTATTTAGTCTCTGCCCACCTACAGAAAAAGTTTGATGACCTCTGAACTAGATGGGCCGTCATGGCCCTTAGGAATTGGCAGCTCCATAGTCCTTTGACAACCTGAGAGCAGTTTTTGAGACCATAGTCAGTCCTGAAAGGGAGCTTATACATTTCCCTTTTCTGGAGATTTCCAAGGAAAGGCTAAATTTGTGGGGGTGCTGTCAGGCTCAGAGGTGAACTAACTCCACTGAGACAGGCTCCCCAGAGGCATTTTCATGGAGATGCAGCGAACCCCACTTCTAGATCAAGGGCAGGGGCTGCCTGAGTGTGTCTGCACTCTGCTTCCTGAATAAATTAAATAGTGGTTGGAAAAGGCTTTGCAAAGGGCGAATGACCACGCAGATGCTGTGTATAAGGTGAAGCTTATCCTTGCTTCCCTTTCCTGGCAGGTTTCCCTTGGGAGCATCACATTGCTTGGGGGCTCGAGGCAGGCTGGGGCTGTCCAGCCGTGGGCTGCACCTGAGGCCAACTCTTACTCTCTAAGTAATAGAATAAGCACCACCACGGTGATGCTGAGACTATCGCTTTGGGGGTTCACTCTGCCCTCACTACCCTGGCATTGACTCAGTGTGTTAGGTAACCAGTGTTAGTTTCCTGTTTCTGCCATAACAAGTGATCACAAGCTTGGTGGCTTAAAACAACACAGATCTGTTACCTTCCAGTTCTTGAGGTGAGAAGTCAAATAGGGGTCTCCCTGGGCTAAAATCAAGGTGTCAGCAGGAAGGGCTGGTTCCTTCTGGAGCCTCTAGGGGAGTCGGTTTCCTTGCCTTTTCCAGCTTCGAGAGGCCCTGGCCTTCCTTGGCCTGTGGCCTCTTCCTCCGTCTTCACAGCTGGCAATGGTGAGGTGAGTCCGCGCACACTGTTTTCCCTCCCCTTCCCTCTCCCACTTGTAAGGACCCTGTGACCACATTGGGTCCACCTGGATTATCCAGAAAAATCTTATTCTAAATTCAGCTGATAGGAAGTAAAGGCAAAGAGCAGGTTAGGAATCAATCCAAGGTCACACAGCTGGTAAGTGATAGATGATCTCACGTTTGGCCCCAGCTACTGTCACTCTAGAACCTGGGGACAGAGGGCATAGCCGGTAGTGTGAGCACAGGGCTCCCCTCTTTTGCTGGCTGTAGATCGGGTGATAACGGGAGGGAGAGGTAACTCACAGCCGACCCTCAGTGGCACCCCTGTGATTCCCTTTCTTAAGGTCGGAGGCAGATTGTCGTTTCTCTGATGTGTTTTCCTACCAGAACTTAAATGTTCCAGCTTCTTTCACGCTTTGCTCGTTTCCCTTCTTGAAGTGTCATCTTGATGTTGTTTGAGGATCATTTTCTTCAGAACAAGTGAGAAACAAGGAACAGTTGGACACTTGGTTTTTGTTTGCGCCTGAAGCGGCCTCGGGCTCAGAGCTGCTTTGGCTCTATCACTTAGCACGAGGTGCTGCTCTGAGGCCTTCTTTTCCACAGGCGAGGCAGGGGCAGTGGCTGGAGTGTTAATTCCTCAGCCTCAGGAGGCAGGTCCCTCGCACCTGGTCTTGACCCCAGGCTAGCCTTCGCCACAGGGGAAAGCGCCCTGGTGTTGGACCCAGTCAGCTCCGAGTCCAGGTTCCTGCCCCAGTGCAACCCACACAACGTAGCGACAGCCAAGCTCCACCTCACACTGTGTCCAGCTCAGATGAAGCCCCTTTCTTCAAAGTGAACTGTCCCCTAGCACACTAGGGATTTGAGAGTGAACAAAACACATCTGCTGCTCCCTCAGGAACCTTGAAGGAAGAGACTGTTTTTGTGCATTTTTCACTTGGAGAAACGAAGTCTTAGGGAAGTGTCAGGAAGCAGGTCACACAGCCAGTAGGTGACACAGTCAGGTGACAGACCCACTTCTTTCCCATCCAGAGTCCAGGCTCCACACACTGGGTCTGTCACACAGCATTTAAATGCTGGGTTTGCTCACTGTAAACCAGTGGTTCTCATTTAGGACTCATATTGGCCCCCAGGGGACAGTTGGCCATGTTGGGAGACATTTTTGGTTAATACAACTGGGGGAGGGGTGCTACTGGCATCTCGGCGGTAGTGACCAGGAATGCCACTAACCATCCTACAATTCACGGGACAGTCCTCACCACAAAGGATGATGCAGCCCCAAATGCCATAATAGCACGCTGGGAAACTCTGGTGTAAAATGAGAATAGGAAAACCTACCCTATAGGGTTGCTGTGAGCTTTGAAAGTGGTAACGTATGTGCTCAAACATGGTAAATCTTCTGTCTACCAAGTCGTCTTTTCACCAACCAGACTTCATTTTAGCCGGAATCTTGATATGCTGGGGGCTCCACCTGTCCAGAGATCCCCCCTTAATTCTGAGAAGCAACCAGTAATAGGGTTCTAGAAGAACTCACCAGTGCTCATTTTTAATTCTGCATGGTGTTTTAATTTTTATTTTTCCTCATTGTGGAAGACAAATTCCATTTCCTTACCCCTGAGGGAAAACTAATTCCAGCAAAGACCATTTGTCTTTGGTACCTTAAGATCTAGATAATTTACTGCAAGTTTATTTTTATTGACAATTATGTAGATATTATTCAGAAACACAATTTCCAACTATACGGCACATTTAAGCAGGTTATATTTTAACTGCTAATACATACACTGAGGATGTGTGCTGGAATGTGCATTTCTTAAGGATACCTTTTTTTTATGACTCTCTGCCTTTGAGATCCTCAAACTTGTGTGCTATGAAGTGCTGAAAGATTAAGATATTTTCCAAATGAAAATTGTGTTATTATAAGTTACGAGTTGTTACCATTCGGCTGCAATTCAAACTCACGACACTTTATATAGCCTATATGATTAATTCAGAAATAATTTGCATTTAAATGCGTTTAAGATATTTAACTTGTGATTCAAAATGTACCTATTTTAAGCCTGGTAGAAACACTCCAGTCTCTAAAGTGTGTTGACAGCCCCCCCATCACATAGACCTAAGAAGGATTCAGATATTAATATAGACTAGCTTTTTCAAACTGTTTGTGTAAAACAGAAGAACTGAGAGATGGCCCGAAGACACACACACACACACACACACACATATACACATTCACTCACTCACACACACATACTCAAAAGGGAGTTCTGTGCTCCCTTGGGAACAGTTGGGAAACATTGAAAGTTTGAGAAACATTGAAAACTGTAATTGCTTCTTCGAAGTTCACAGTGCACCTTTGACACAGTATAGACATTTAGAAGGCCTGCAGTTGAGAACTTATTTAAGCCAGCATATTCCTCACCTTTAAAAACTAAACCTCATAACAATGTTCTCCTATAAGAACTATTAAGCATTATAGAAATCACACTGTGGTTAATGTTTCATGAGAAAAAATTTAAGTAATGAGACCAGAAAGAAATGGTCAGGGTGGAAATGCCTGATGGATGCCAACATGCCTTCCTGAGATGCCACGTGTTCTGCCATCCTGGAAAAACAATTCTGGAGACAATTTGGCATCAACGTTCTCCATTAACATCATGGAAACTAGGCTTCTCCCCCTTCCTGTTGTTTTAGCTAATCAGGAGGTAAGGGAGTCCATGAACTGAGGGATGGATAAACCAATGTTGGTCATCCACTCAGTGGGCTATTACTAGCCATAAAAATGGAATGCAGTACTGATACATGGTACAATGTGGATGAACCTCGGAAACATACTGCTGAGTGAAATAAGCCAGACATATTGCATGATTGCATTGATAGAAAATGTCTAGAAGAGGTAAATCATAGAAATAGAAAGCTGATTACTGGTGACAGCTCATGAGTACTGGGGTTTCCTTTCAGGATGATGAAAATGTTCTGGAACTAGATAATAATGGTGATTGCACAACACTGTGAATGCACTGAATGCCATTGAATTGGTCAGTTTAAAATGACTGATTGTATATTACGTGAATTTGACCTCAGTTTTTTTTTTTTTTTTTAATAATGGGAAATAAAAAATGGTGAGGAAGGCAAAAGTGAGAGGACAGGAAAACCCAGGTGTTAATACCAGGAGGGAGAGGGCAGGGCAGAAAGAAATGGAGAAAATCAAGGGGGGATGTCCTGCACATTCTCAAAGGCAGCCTGGGCACCTTGTCCATAGCTGACAATAATTTGAAGAAATTACAGCCCAAGGAGATAGATGTTGAGTACACACGAGTGGCCATTGAGAGAAAGAAGAGCAGCATCTGCCCAGCTCAGCAGAGAGCTGACCAGCAGCCCAGACCATGGTGATGTTTTAATGATCGGAGCCTGGTGACCCACAAGTGTCTTTGCTCCCAAGGTGGAAGCAATGACCGTGAAACTAACTAAGCTGGACTTTCAGGGCCCTTTCCTTATTGTGGCCCCTTCCGAAGCCCTGTTCCCAGTGTTGTGTTGTGATTGCGTGCTCTTCTGCTTAGAGGAACCCCACCCCCTCCAACTGCATGATTTTCATCTTCTTCACAACCTGAATCAGTCTCTGTGACCATAGCCTAATGGAGCCGGGCTGAGAACAGTTGCATTTCTATTTGAACATGGTCAACGCTCACATTCATTAATGCCTACTAAAAGGCAGGCACCTTATATATCGGAGGACTAGACGAGTGTGGTCCAGTAGAACTTTTTGCAGCGATGGAAGTGTTCTCTACCTATGCTGCCCGATATGGTAGCCACATAGATGGTAGTCTAATACAGTGACTATTGAGCACTGGAACTATGGCCAGGGCAACTATGAAACTGATTTTTTTTTCTTCTGTTTTAGTTAGTCTTAATTTAAATAACCACTTGGCTGATGGCTGTGGTATTGGAAAGTGCAGATCTGGGAAGTAGGGTGGGCGGAAGTGCTATCTTTAGCATCACACAGGTCTTTGGATATTAGTTTTACCTGTCACTAGCTATGTAATTTGAGGCAAGTTGCTTAATCTGTAAGGCTTGGTTTTCTCATCTATAAAAAGGTAGAAATGAGAGGACTTACTTGCTGGAACTGCTGGATGAAATGAGATATTGCCTGTCAAGTGCACAGGACTGGGCATCTAATAAATGCTTCCCTAAACATTATTTGTGCCTTTTGATACTGGTAGTTCATCTGTGCTTTACACAGTGGTGTCTTGAATAAATGAGGGTTAGAGAGGTGAAATAACTATGCTCAGAGTCATATAACCAGAAGGCAGAGAGAGGAGTGGGAATTTATTACCATGTGTTCCGATGTCAAAGTCCATAGTCTTACTGTTGCCCTGTGCTTCCTCCCCTTGGAAGCCTGGTTACCAGGTTCATCTCCATCTGGAGAATGAGATGGGGACTGAGGAATGGGTCTTGTTTTTCCCTGTAAGCTGCTGCATTAAGTATGAGCTGCTCTGTTGTTTGTTGAGAGCAGATCTCTTGGAGGGGTTGAAATCCTAGGGAAAAAACATGAATGTGTGAGTGAGTGTCTATCTCCACAGTGATCTTTGTTTCATGCCCAGGTTGGTTGTAGCCGAGTAGCAGGCTAGACTAGCAGAGAAGACCCTGGTTTCTGTCATCTCGGCCACCTAAAGCTTCTGATTGAGCCAGATTTTTCAGACACACTATTTATTCAACCAGTCTTTTTAAAAAAATCTTTATTTACATTTATTCTTGATAAAGAAGTATCATTACAATACTAACTTTATTATTGAAGAAATATTTGTCTGAAAAGTGTATCTTTTATAGAAAGCCATCTTGGGTGATGCTTTCAGGGACTTATGAAAGATGTATAGGTCTAGAATTTAGTTTGTTGGTTGCAAGACTGTTGTTTTCTTTTTTAAACTTTGCAACTATACTCCAATTAAAAAAAAGAAAAAGAAACCAGTAGTTTAGTTCTGCACAAATGTTTCATAACACTTAACTATTCCCAAAATGATCAATAATGACATTTTCTATTCAGTAAAGGAAACTAAACATGAAGAAAATGATTCCAAAGTTATTCAACCGATCTTGATTCATGTTTTTAGACCTTGAACATCCCCTTTTGAATGCTTTTTCATTATGCTATATAAATTGCCTCTAAGTCCTAGAAAACTAGGTCTGGCATAGAGGCAAGACAGTCTTCTTTCATTCCAACTTTGCTTGTAAAGAGCATATGCACCCTGCTGTCCACACCTCAGAGCTAAGAGTAAATTTGGGTTTGGAGTGAATTACTTTCAGATCTGAGAGATGAATCAGCCATTGCAAAATGACCTGTGTGTGCTCTTGCTCGCATCTCGGTTGCGTTCTCAGGAAAGCTTAAGGAGCTAGAATCAGTGCTGGGCTAGGGCTAAGGCTTCCCTTCCTACTCTAAACACAGTGCCTGCCTTGTCATCCTGGCTCTTTAACAGCCCTGCCCATGTCATTCTTAAGAGAAATAGAGTAAGGTTTCATTAACGAGAGAGATCAGTGGTAGTTCAGTTATAAGTTATCACTGCAGAGGGAGAGCAGCAGGGTTCGCTCCTTGAGTTGGAAATAAAAAAGATAAATGGGAAGGGGAAATGAAGTTAGCGCTTCACTGCCTGGATGCTTTGCCATGGATGCCAGAGAAGAGAGAGGAGAACCCTTTCTAAACACAGATGGTATACCAAAGGCAATTAATATTTTGTAACCTGCAAAAGATACACTTGCCACGTTAAGATTCACAGACCTCTCTCCAATGCCATGACCCCAGCATGGTCGTATTTTGTGATCCATCAAGCTGGGGGCATCACGCTGGCTAACTCACAACTGCATGGAACTGTAAGCCTCCCCCAAAGGTTCTGGGGCTCCCAGCGCGTCAAGAAGGCAGGACAGTGTGGCATCATTCTGGTCAATCTACACTCTGTGACTGATCTGCTTATTCTGAAGTGTACTTGTCTTTTCCACCTGCCCCACACACTCAGTTATTCACACATTCATTAATTCAACAGCTGATTACTCAGCTGCTACGACCTGTCAGATAGTGTTCAAGGCACTAAACAATGACCCAGAGTTCCTGCTCTCAGGGAACTTACAGCAGCAGAGCTGGCAGGGGAGGATAAATGCCCCTGAACGACATTAAATAGTGTGGGGAGGATGGGGAAAGCAGGACATGAGCAATCTCCTATTTCATATGAGACGGTCCTGGCTGGCCTTTGTGAAGAGGAGACATTTCAGCAGAGACCTGACGAAAGAGAAGGATGTGAGCTATGCAGATAGCTGTAGGGAAAGAGAGACACACAGATGAACAGCAGCCAGGTTGGGGCCAGAGAGTGTTACAAAAGATAGGGTCCTACAGTCTGGGAGGGAGCTCAGGGAAAAGCTTACGTGAAGATTTTTAGCAGCTCTGCCTTGGCCGGGGTGCCACCAATTTTCCCCCCAGGGCCTGGGCCCCCTTTTAACTGTCATGACAGCAAGTGCAAAGGCCCTGGGGTGGAAGTGAGCTTGATATGTTTAAGGAAGATAGGAAAGATCATGCAGGGCCTTGTAGGCCTTTGCATGGACTCTGGACTCTGGGTAAAATGGGAAGCATTGAAGGTTTTGAGCAGAGGCAGGATGCAATGTGACATATTTTTATCCAGGAATCCTGGCAGGGCCATGGCAAATAGGCTGAAGGGGGATGTAGAGGAAACAGAGCTAGATAGGAGGCTATAGCAGTAAGTCAGGTGGGAGAGGGTGGAGCATGGATTAGGGTGGCCCAGGTGGAGGTGATAAGAAGGGGTTGGATATGACGTACATCTTGAAGAGAGAGACAACAGAATTTACGGCTGGATTAAAAAGTAGGATGTAAAAGAAAGAAGCATTGAAGGTAATTAGGAGATTTTTGTCTTGAGCCAAAAGGAAGGCCAGATTGCCATTTACTGAGGTGGGGATGGCTGAAGGGAACAGGTGAACAGAAGAATACCATGTCATATGCAGATGCCATTAGAAAAATAGGTTGGTCATCTTCTGGTGCTAAAGGATGTCTTCCAAAATTTTCTGAGTTGCAACCAGTGTAAACCCAAACCAAGGTTTTCTAAATCAGATATGTTTGGAGCAGGTGAACGGCCCAGTTAGGGTGGGCTGGGCTTATAGGGTGTGGAGAAGGCCCAGGCAGAGCAAGCCTGTCATCGTCAGTCACACGAACCACTGTGGCTTCAGGGAGTTAGATCAGCACGAGAGGATCCCCATGGAATAGGCAGAAGTCTGTGTCCTAGGGAGACAGAGCAACACTTGGGGAAATTCCTAGAAAGTCATTGTTTTAGAGGATTGCCTTCTTGGGAACTATATTAGTCAGCTTGAGCTGTCGTTAACGAAATACCACAGACTGGAGAACTTAACACCACAGTTCTGGAGGCCAGAAGTCCAAGATCAAGGTGTTGGCAGGGTTGGTTTCTCGAGAAGCGTCTCTCCTTGGCTTGCAGACAGTTGTCTTCTCACCATGTGCTCACATAGCCTTTGTTCTGTTCGTGCACTTAGGGTATCTCTCCCTCTACTTATAACGACACCAGTCAGACTGGATTAGGGCCCACCCCTTATGACCCCGTCTCACCTTAACTAACCCCTTTAAAGTTCCTATCTAAGTCTCCAGATACATTCATATTAAGACTCCAACATATGAACTGAAGAGACACAGTTTGGTCCATAATAGAGACATACGTTGATGAAGATTCTGAGGCTGCCTCCAGATCAACAGGAAAGAGAACCACGATCATTGACAGTGTCTCTCTCAGGGAAATAGACGCCCATGCCACTTGCACACTCTCCCTAGCTGAGCTGGCTTCTCATCTTCCCTGGCTCAGATGGAAATACCTTCAAAAACTACTAGTATTTTCAAGCATGTACTATATGCCAGACACTATTCAGGTAGCTTTTCTTATTCTTTGTAAGAACCCAGTGAAGTAGGTACTATTATTATCTTCATTTGACTCTTGAGGAAACTGGGGCGCTGAGAGGGTAGGTAGCTCATCCAAAATGTGGTTAGTGATTGTGGAGCCTTGTCCTGGGTGAGCTGGAATATGAGGCCATCATACTTACCGTTAGTGCACTGTAGTCAGTTATGAGCTCTGAGCCTCAGTGAAAGTGAAAGTTTACTGGAATAAGAAAACTAGCAAACACACACTTTATCCAACTGGCTCAGATGTAGATTTTTGTGGAAGTGTAGCATCACCATTTGAAGCGTGTTCGTCTTCATTTAGTGCGAAGCTTTCTCCCGTATGGGTTTATCAGCTTCATACAAAAGGCTTTCACAGGACCCCCTGATTCACATCTCTAGAAATGGAGAATTCTAAAGCCTGTCCACATGTCTTCCTCCAAAATTAGAAACATATGGGCGTCAAGCTTTTGACTTGGTAAAAGTGTATTGACCACTCTTTTTTCTTCTGCATCCATTTGTTTTTACTGCTGAGTTTTCTGTCTGTATCTTTGTCCACAGCTCTGTCTTTACTGATAGTGTTTGTTTTAGATTTGTGAGGTTCAGGAGGGCTGAGACAGCACTCTGTAAAACGGGCTCCTCAATGTTGGCACAGCACTTTGTAAATAAAGGCCCAATAATTCATTCAGCAGACGTCTAGTGAGCAGTTGCTGTGTGGCGGGGCAGAGTGCAGGGCACGTGGCTCATATTCAGGGGTGCAGCACAGAGGGCATCCCTTTTCTCACAATTATATTAAGAATGTTAGAGCAGCAATATTAAGGACTACTGTCTATAGGGCCCATCTCATCTGCCAGAACGTGTTTTACGTACATTCTCTCAATTAGTCTATACTGTTGAGCAATTGTTCCGTAAATGTCTTCCTTGGAACACTGTCTGGCAAAATGTTGATGGATGCTATATGTGTCAGGCATCCCCAAGACCACCCTCGCTTTTGGTAACTCGCTGGAAGAACTCGCAGACTCAGCATGTAGTCATACTCAGGTCTAAGATTTATCACAGGGAAAAGGTGCCTGGGGTGAGGTGGGCAGGAAACCAGGCGCAAGCTCCAAGTTCCTTTCCTAATGGAGTCACACAGGACATGCTCAACTCTCCCAGCAACAACTTGTGACAACATGGGGGTTGCTCACATGGGCATCCTCTGTCTGGTTTGCAGCAAAACTCCAGACTTCCAGAAAGAAAGTAGATGTTCAGCATAAACCATATATTTTTGTACACACCAGTTGTACACAGTTAACCACCATGATCAGTTAGAGAATAGTAGAAACCCTCCCAAAATCCAAGTTCCCAGATGCCAGCCAAGGGCAAACTTTGGAAGCAAGCCTTTCTAGGGGCAGCAGTCTCTACAGTGTTAGCTCTTTTCTACACACAATGCCATAGATAGAGGGATAGATAGGTGGTTAGATGCCTACATACATACACACTAGATACATACATACATACATATGTACATATCCATAACCAAGTTTGAAAAACCAGTTTACCAGAGTGAAGCTGGTTTCTTTCCCTCTGGATTCTAATAGTCCAGACTTATTTGACCAGGCGTAACTCCCATCATCTCCCAACAGAGCATCTTAGAAGACTTTTTGCTTTGTAGAAAATGACTTTAAGAAGTTTTGGTGGGAAGATGACATTGGTCTTGTTAAATTTAAGATCAAACACTGGAGGAAGTCCATTGCAGGAAAAGTAATTTTAAAATGTGTGATTTATCTTTTACTTTACACTTCAGCACTGACACATAATTGTTAAGTAACGTCTCAGACGGTGCTCAGAGGTACCAAGAGAGAAAAGTGCTAAAACTGAGCTGGCCTCCTTTGGGTATAAAGTCTAAGAAATCAATTTAGATTTAGCATTCTTAGTTGTGATCTTCACAAACTAATCAAGGGGTCATCTGTTAACTAAATAATTAGGTTTTTCATTTGAAATTCAATTCAAATTGTTCGTCCATGCACCAGGATTAGATCCTGAGCTCTGAAAATACAATTTAAATGTATTTTCAGCATGTTGAAAACCTAATTTAATTCTTGTTTCTTCTCTCACCACGAAGTTTTTTGCCTAAAACCCAAATTAGTTCTTATTTATTGTTATAATCAAGATTATAGAATAGCCTTTTATTCAGTTAAGTACTAGAATTTGTTCATTCTGCAGATGCATTGTTTTTGGAATCACTGATAAGACAGGGACCCAATTTCCACTAACATTTTCAAGAGAGATTTTTAAAAGTTCACCTGTGGGAAATTTTCTGCCCCTGGCCTGGCATGCTTCTTCATCTCTACATGTCTCCATGGTTCATTCATCTCCATTTGTTTTTGTTTTTCTTCTAGAATGTATACTTTTAGAAGCAATCACTAATTCCTCTTGGTTTGATCTACGAAATATTTCCTCGTTGGTCCGTCCATAACATTACTTTCTCAGTTCTAATTTTCATTCTCGCCTGAAGAGGTGAGGCTCTCCCCTTTGGCTTTGAGGCACCTGTCTCTATTCCTCCCCAGTGTTGCCGCCAGAGGCCTACCACTGGATCTGGTCACTTCCTTGCTTGAACCATCAGCACGTCTCTGTTGACTTCAGGATGAGTTCCAATGGGACACAGACCCTTTGCCATCTGTCTCCTTCTTCAGTTCTCTTTCCAGATACTGCTTCTGCTCTACCATGCTGAGCTACTCATCATTTCCTTACTGCATCTTGCCGCCTCAGTACCTTTGCACATCCATATCAAATGGGTTGCTGGGATGGCTTCAGCATCCTTAGTGATGACTGCCGTGAACCCGGAAGGACACCTGGTTTGATTTGAGGAAAGGGTGAAAATGTACATAGCAATGTTTGAATTAGGTCTTCTGCTCTAGGCAAAGGGATCCTGTGAATTTAGGATTAGAGATCATCTGATCTATGTCGTCCCAGGAAGGAGGGAAGAACTGATTCATAGATTTGATTTTAAAGAAAAGAGAGACAGGGTCTGGCAGGTCATTTAATTTAAGTCCACTGGAAGGTGGGAGCGGGGAATAGAACCTGTGGCAATGTATTCTGTACCAGATGTAATTTACTTGCACACTTGGAGAGAATAAGGTTCCAGATGAGGATCTCTGTGGTTGAGTTGTAAAGAGCTGGAAATGTTAAAAGATTTGATGAGGGCTCAGCTTTGGAGGTGCTTCAACGTGGCACATACCCCACTCTTGTGTCAGGATCTAGTGTGTCCCCTTTCTGCTTCTTTCTGGACATTTTGAGGATGGAGGCCAGGCTATCATCATTTTTATTTTTTAAAAAATGACCTCAGTGGCACGCTGCCTGTAAAACATTTGTTACACACGTATGTTATTCAGATTTGGATGTTTCCCCCACACACACACCCTGCATTAGATCACCTTTTAATACTTGCCATATTGTTTAAATTCTAAATCCTTTCAATGGGCAAACCAAACAATGCTTCAGTATCAAATCCAGAAATCAAGCCTAAATGCACCCTCTGAATATGAGCTAGTGAGTCATGGCAAATAATAAAACAGGCTTCCAAAGGACAGATGATTCTTAAAGAGAGCTGCTGCTCTGTAAATGTCGCCCATGGATTAGGGTCCTTTGTTCTGCTCTGTCTCTACAGCTCTGTGTAATAAGTCCAGGGGACACCGGGTTGTTGGGTAGGGGAGTAGAAAGGGGAGGGGGAGAGAAGGCAAGATGAATCTGGAGGGGAAGTTTGATGTTTTGTAATTTCTAAGGGACCCTCCTGATCAGGGGGTGCTCACGAGATTGGGGGAGGGTTTGAACACTGTGAGAACCCACTGGCTTTGTTCCCCTCACAGCTCCAGCTTTGCTCCCATCAGTGGGGACAAGTGGAGGGAGAGCTACGAGGAGGGGACAGGGGGACAGAAAGATCAGGAAGGGAGAGAACAGTGTGCGTGTGTTTGTGTGCAGGTGAGGAGGAGAGAGAACAGGGAGAAATGGAAATCCTAAACCCCTGAGACCGTGTCTGTCCTTCAGGAGTGGGTGTGTATTTGCTGCTGTCTGCAGCCTTTCCTAAGCCCTAGGGAGCTTACCGGAGACTTCATGTGGATCCACAGCACCAGATCACCGGCAGGAGGTACTGTCATAGGCAGGTGTAATTGTATGGCACTAAAAGATTGATTCACAGGGTTATTAATAGCTGAAGATGAAAATAAGGCTAAGGAATCATCAGCAGGTGGTAGATCAAGAGAATTCATACAATGTAGCAACTCTTTTTACCTTGGGTTCTGGGACATTAGCTTTCCCAGTTCCCTTTCTGTCTCTTGGACTTTTCCCAGAAAGCACTCATGAACTTCCCTCCTTCTCATCTTAAACGGAGTCTTTCACAAGTTTCTTCCCTTTCCTTTTTTCTATTTCCAACCCTTCCAAACTTAACGAAACCCATAGCTTTATCCACCACTCTGTGCAGGGCATTTCCCTGTCCAGATCAGAACTCCTAAACTCCAGTGTCGTCAACTGCCACATGGATCATCTCCAGATGAACTTTGGCTATCTTCCCTTTCCTGTATCCCAGAACTGAACCCAACACTCTTGAGTCTTTAATTCTAGCAAAGAATCTGCTAATGTCTTTCATTCTTTGAGTCCATAAGCCCTCATTGCATTTCTTTGTCCTGAAGGACTGGACTGGAAATCATAGTCAGTCTCTTGTATGACCTTTAGGAATAATTTTGAGTGGGGGCAAAGTGCAGTTCCAAATCCAGGGAACTCAGGGATATCCCCCAGAGCTTTATTCCTAACACACCAGTTGTTCTGTGCCTGGACCTTGACCTGAGCCTTCCCTGAGTGATTGCCAATACTTGATTCTCTTTAGCAAGTTATATGTCATAGAGAACCTTTTTGTGAGATACATCGACCAAACCAATTAGAGGATATTGTGCCCTCTAACTCAGGGGCTGCTATGCTGAAGCCAGCTAGTACCAGCTCTCCTGAGGTGGCTTAGAATCTCTTTCCAGTTCCATGTTCGGTATTTGTAGCTTGACGCCATTTGTGACAGGAGAGTTTACACCCTGAGAATGGGCAGACATGACAAATCAAAGATTTTTCACGTTTCCAGGGATCTAGGGTTAAGCATTTACCAGCATACCCCTGCCCCTACCAAACTTACAATGTTCTGTACAGTTAGTAATGTCATTACCTTACTCTGCTTGAGGCACTCTATTAAAGCTCCACTGATTTATCTCATTTGATCCCCATGACAACTTAGGAGAGAGGTGCTATCATTTTAGCCAATTTACAGGTGAAGTAAATGGATACTCAGGAGTAAATCAGACAAACCCAAGGGGAAAGCAAGACCCAACACCATGTGACAGAGAACAGCCCCATGTCATCTAAGTATATTTATAGTAGAAACCAGGTCAGGGGCTACTTGTCCCAGAGATATCTCTGTCTCTAAGTGATGTCCATTCCAAGACCATGGTGCTGGAAATTATGACGGATTAGACTTAACAAATTTTGCATTCTTGGAACAAGTAGTATTTGGAAACTTTGAAACTGGTGTTACAGATTATCTACAAAAAGAGTTCATGAGACAGGTCCAGTTTCCTGTTTGGATGAGAACTTCCCAGTAAAAGATCTACATCCATTAAGTGAATAGCATTTTTTTTTAACATCTTTATTGGAGTATAACTGCTTTACAATGGTGTGTTAGCTTCTGCTTTATAAGAAAGTGAATCAGTTATACATATACATATGTTCCCATATCTCTTCCCTCTTGCATCTCCCTCCCTCCCACCCTCCCTATCCCACCCCTCTAGGTGGTCACAAAGCACCGAGCTGATCTCCCTGTGCTATGCAGCTGCTTCCCACTAGCTATCTAGTTTACATTTGGTAGTGTATATATGTCCATGCCACTCTCTCACTTTGTCACAGCTTGCCCTTCCCCCTTCCCGTATCCTCAAGTCCATTCTCTAGTAGGTCTGTGTCTTTATTCCCGTCTTGCCCCTAGGTTCTTTTTTTTTTTTTTTTTTTTTTGCCCCTAGTTTCTTCATGACCATTTTTTTTGTTTGTTTTTTAGATTCCATATATATGTGTTAGCATACGGTATTTGTTTTTCTCTTTCTGACTTACTTCACTCTGTATGACAGACTCTAGGTCCATCCACCTCACTACAAATAACTCAATTTTGTTTCTTTTTATGGCTGAGTAATATTCCATGGTATATATGTGCCACATCTTCTTTATCCATTCATCTGTCGATGGACACTTAGGTTGCTTCCATGTCCTGGCTATTGTAAATAGAGCTGCAATGAACATTGTGGTACATGACTCTTTTTGAATTAAGGTTTTCTCAGGGTATATGCCCAGTGGTGGGATTGCTGGGTCGTATGGTAGTTCTATTTTTAGTTTTTTAAGGAAGCTCCATACTGTTCTCCATAGTGGCTGTATCAGTTTACAGTGACAAGCACTTTTAACTCCAGTTTTTCTGTAAGTGCTCAGCTAACAACCCCCCAAAACAGCACTGTCATTGACCAACCAAGTAGTTTCTTTGCCATAGGGACAAGAGATAAGAGAGGCCAAATAACTCAAGTTACCTGAGACCATTAGCAGCTAACCCTTCAGCTAAATGACTATACCCATGGGGTGATAGAGTGATAGTAATTGTCAATTATCACTGCCTTTAATATATAATGCTTTTGATCTAAGTTAGATTTCCCATAACTATAAATCTGAAGAAATGTTAGGAGGTGAGTCAACTGTCTCTGGGGTCTTAGCTGAAAGGCCGGGCCTCTGAGATCTAGATGGATGGGCTGTGGAACAGAGACCTTGTCTCCCCAGCTTGCTGACCACCGCTGGATGGCAGCTGGAAGCTTGGTTCCATCTGAGGAGCAGGCATAGTCTGTGGTAGATCAGGGCACCGCATGCTGTCGCCTGGCAGGACATCAGAGCTGAGGCTGCCGAGAGGGAGGTATACACGAAGAAAGGCACCTGCGCCCACCCAGCTGAGCTTTATAAGCATTTAACATGCAGACCCAGAGGGGTGCCTCTTTCCCCAGGAAGACCCTTCGAGGCTGGGTGCACCTGTGTAGACTGATCTGTGGGTGGGAGGGGAGGTCAAGCCCTGATGTTACCCCAGGTCTTACCATCCCCCCTTTACGTCTTTCCACTCCTGTGCCAAGCCGATGAGCTAGCCTCCCCACCCCCCAAGTATATTTTTATTTTAGGATATGAGTGGCATTTTTAAAATTTGAGGAGAAAGCTTTAATTTCTCTTGATGTATTTGCTGTATCTTTAGCCAAGTATTTATTAGGACATTATGGTTAATATAATCATGGCCGTAACTTCCTATTGAATGCAAACGGGGAAATAAGATTTTATTAAGCAAGGACGATCACCTTGAAACATTATAAAGTTGTATTTATGGAAAACATGTTAGGAGTACACCTGTTGTTAAAAGCGAATCTCATCCTCCTTTCTTGTGCTGAGGACTCTTGGGGGCTTAGGCTGAACCAAATCGGGTGTGACAAGCAGTTGTGTGATGTAGCTCAGTGGTGAACGTCCGCATCTCAGCCACGCTGGGGAGCTCAGCACATTGACTAAGGCTCAGCCTGGGCGGGGGGTGATTCCCCTCCAGGGGAAAGTTGGCAACATCCAGAGAGATTTTTGATTGTCACGAATGGAGAGGGGAGTGCTGCTGGCATCTAAGGTACAGGGATGCTGTTCACCACCTCACAGTGCACAGAGCAGCTCCCACAAGCAAGAACGACCTAGTCCCAAATGTCAACAGGGTAAGAGGCCAATAGGGTAAGAGGTGAGTAGTCAGTAAGGCAGGAAGTCCTGAGTTAAGACAATAGGCTCAGGACTCACATGGACTTGTGGTCAAATCCCAATCTGACCTTGGGCAGGTGACCTCAACTGTTTGAACTTCCTCATTCTGGTTTTAAAGTGGGTCTGACAATTAAACCAAGCTTACTGGGTACTAGGAGGATTGAGGCAGTGCCTATCAAATCTTCAGCACAGCTCCCGCACAGAGTAAGTACTCAATGAAGAAGTGAAAACTGTCACTCATAAATCTTGTTGCTTTGTCATCCTGGAAGTAATATAATTGGGAAAAAGTTTCAAACCAGCCTTCGATTTTTTTTAAGTTGCATTTTTTATATCAAAATCCTCTAAGCTGAATTTGTTTCTATTTCATAATTCTGTAAAAGGCTTCCTATGGGCAAGTAGTTTGGAGGGGGTCCCGCTGTCCTCCACTGCTAGAGTAGGGGGTCTGACAGTAGTGTAACTGAGACGGCCCGTTCTACGTGGATTCTGTGCACTGAAGCTCAGAGTGTGATGCAGCTGTGACCCTGGAAAGCTGCCTCATCCACCTGGGTTTCCCACCAGTTAGTCATCTTGATCAAAGCAAGAGGCAGCCTGTGTCTGAGGCAGAGAGCTGTGCGGTCACTTTGAGAGACCCACGCACATCAGCCGTAAGATACCCGTGTGCTTCATTGTAAAGCAGGTCGGAGAACGTGAAAGCAGAGCTGAGCTGATGACATTGATGAGCTGTCACCTGAAGGGGTCACCTAGCCTTTCAGTGAGCTTCCCGAGCCACGTTGCCCTTTCAGGTGTCACTCTGCTGTGGTTTGACAGAGCAGACTGCTGCCCTGCTCCAAATACCCTTAAATAAGGTCACGGGACATGCATGGTACAGAGCCTGGCGCACAGTAAGTGCTCTAAGTGTTAACTACGGCTCTTGTTGTTATTTCCACCTAGAATCGCCACTTATGTATGCACCACTGCCTGTGCACACATGCAGGTACATCTATGTAATAGATTCGCATATTTAAGAAACGGGGCACTCTGTACTCTCTAACACACACATACACGTGGACATATATAGTACATACAGATACAGTGGAATTGAACTCTCCCAAACCTTTGTGGTAATAACATCCTGCTCAGAATCAATCTGTGGATGGAGAGCCAGCCCACCGAGGCCAAAAGAGTGAGTGGCCCCTGGATCTGATCAGAGTTCCTAAGGAGGGGACACCCCAGTGTTCCCTTGACTCAAAGATGGTGGCAGGAGAGGTCAACTCTGAGTGTGGGAGTGAGCTGGCCGCTTTTGGAACCAGTTATTCGTCAGGCACCCTGGTGCAGGTTATGTCACTTCTTCGAGTCTTAGCCTGCTCATCTGGGGGATGGGACCACAGCTGTGTCATGGGGCTGCTATACGATACGTGAGAAAGTCTGTAGCTCACTACCTGGCATCCAGTCCTTGGTCATTACTTGAAATGGAATTGAGGGTCTATGGTGCCAGGACCCTCTAGGAAGACTCCTGATCTGAGACTCAGGAATCCTTTTGAAAAAGTGCCCTGTGTTGTCCTTCACCACCATCAGCCATTTGCATTTACGTCATTTACTATCAATATTTCTCCTTTCCACTTTGGCTGACAAGACATGCAGCGTCAGATTTGTGGTTCAAGCCTAACTACATCTGTGGAGGGCATGCTGTGTCCATCTTTCCCTCCTTTTCTCTCTTCACTGACCCTGCTTTTCATCTATTTGTAATTCCACATTATTGTGCTTAGTTTTGCAAGCTACCTCGAATCCAGTGTGGATTCACGTGAGGCATAAATAATTTTTTTAAAAAAACCCAAGCTTTGAATCCGTTCAATAATTCTCAAGGTTTTTGCTTAGCTTTTTTGTGCTTCTTCCAATTTGAGACCCACAGAAGTGACTGGCCCAGCTTCTCTTATTGGCTGACTGTAACTATAAAGATAACTGATTCCTATACTGAATCTAATAGGATCAATTAAATTCCTTGTAAAAATGTCCCTAGTAGGGGAAAATGCTGGCTGAGATGCTAAAATTCATCTGTCCAAGAGCAGGAGGCCAGCTCTGTCTTGTGTTTTTGCAGTTAATCAAAGCACTCCTCCTGCTTTTCATAGCTTCCTTGCCCAAGGTGTCTGTGACAGATGGCTCTTGAAGCAGCAGGAATGCACAAAAGCTCTTGTTATTATTTTTAATAATAAATACTGACTCTAGAGGAACTTGACTGTGGGAAAGATTGAGTATTCAGTCGTTGAACGTGTGCCAAGTTGGGGCACATGAAGCCCATTTCTCATCATGGGCTGTGTGGCTGTGACAGTGGGCTTTGAAATTAGACAAAGAAGTGGAGACGCGGCCCCGAAGGCCAGGCCTCCCCCACTTCCCCAGCTTTAAACTAGGGTTAGTTGCAAGGTGCCTATTTTTATTTGCTTTAGGAAATTAGGACTGCATGTAGAAAATGGCTTTCCCACAGATAAAGACAATTCAGCCTCTTACAGGTTGGGAAATGTCTTCATGGGCATGTTCAGGGACTTGGCATTGTCTCCGTGTGAGAATGTCCCTGCCATCATGCCCAGCAAAGACTGGCACATGTGTCCTGCCCCAGCTTGGCTCCTCCTGTGAGGGCTGTGCTGGCCCAGCTGTCCAAGCCTCATTTACTTCCCCCGAGAGTCGCCTTCTTGGCATCTGGACACATTGCTTCCCTGGTCCAATAGCAGAATGAATTCAGCAATCTGAGACAACTTCAGTTGTGCTATTTGTCATATTCATCATAGAGTGGTGCTGTGGTGTGGACAGGACTGGGTTCAAAGCCCATCTCTGCCTCTTCCTGACTGAGCAAGCTTTATAGCTTTTCTGTCTCTTTATCTGTAAAATGCGAATATTGGTTCCTAGTCCGTAAGGTTTTTCTGAAGATTATAGGAGACAACATTGGTAAAACACTTTATGGAAAAACTGACTATATGCTGGGCACATAGTGGGTGTCAGAAAGGAGAAGTTGACAGCCTGATGACGGTCAAACCTGGGAGAATTTGACCTAGGTCCAACCTTAGAAGGCTGTTGAGGATTAACCAGCTGCGTATAAATTGGCTCGGTGTAAGTGAAATTTTTAAAAACTTTAAGTATTTATGAGGAATTGATGCTCCAAGATAATCAGAAACCAATGGTGCTTTCATTTTAAGTATCACCAACTCAGAGCCCTTCCAGGCCACAAGGAGATTCAAGAGAATCTTTCAAAACATTAAAAATATTTCAGGCACCTGCAGTGAAGGGCATATGGTCCCTGCCCACAGCAGTTCCCAGTCCCTCCTGAGCTCCTCAGAGGTTTGCAGCCTGGCCTTGCCCTTGGGGAGCTGTGATGGGCCCTGATGTAGTTCACGCTCCCTAACTTTCCCTCTCTCTGACGAATGTGTGTTGCTCACCTGTTATACCTCTACCAGGGCCTGTCTGCTCTGTGTTGTGGGGAACAGTAGGCAAAGGTGGTTGCCCTTGAGCTTCGCATCTGGTAAGGAAGCAGATGTTGAACAATAAGTGATGAGTTTTTTTGAAGGAAAATTACGGGACATCGTAGGAATGCAGAATGGGAGATCTTAACCAAGTCTGGGGATGGAAGGAGGCTTCCCTGAAGAAGAGATGTCCAGTCCTTCTTAGCTGAGGGTGAGCAGGAGTGAGCCACACAAAGGAAGGGTTGCATCGTGGACAAAGGGACAGAATGTGCAAAGGCTAAGAGGAGGGAAAGTGATGGTATATTTGACAAATCCAAAGAAGCCCCGTACAGCAGCAGCTTAAGTGGAATCCATCTGTATTTTCTTTTTACTAAAACTGAAATGGTAAAATAAATATAAGCAGCATTTAAACCAATCCCCAAAGCCAAGGTTCAAGAACATTGGTCTCCCCCTTCCTCATTCCCTTCAGCTTTTAGGTTCAATTCATTGTCTCCATCGGTCCCAGTTCTCTGATGTTGGGTCCTTGACGTAAGAAGGAAACCTGTCAGGGGAAGGTACCTCTGTGAATCTGTTAGGAAGATGAACCCCAGTGGGTGGGGCCACACACCAGCAACAATGATTGTCTTAAAAGATTTATTATTACACACTCTTGATGAAATATGTGAGGTGATAGATTAAACCAAGCACCTTTATAACCAAGCACAAATTGGTGGTTTAGGGGTTATTTTTGATGTAGGCCATGAATTGTACTAATAACGTTCATTAAGATGAGTGAAGGCATTGATTTAGCTGAAAAGCACAGCTCTACAGAGGCATAGCCAAAGTCTGACTATTAAAAAAAATTTTCAACTGCTAATATTTTCAGCTGAAGGAGCCAAAAAAGGTGTAGCATATTTGAAATTGCAACACCCTGTTGAGAATAGTCTGCTTTAACAACCCTGGTTCCTGATTATTAAGATGAACCTTCTTAATGTACCCAGTAAAAATCAGACTCAAAGATATCTAGCCAGCTCTAGTGGCTGCATGAGGAAAAGTATGCCAGCGAAGCCTTAGTGCTGAAGGTCGTGTGTCTGCTGCTGATCAAGATGAGAGAAAGGCAGCCTGTGAAAGATTGGGTACAGTGTTCTGTCTTCTGCGTGGCTTTCTGGAGTTGCCTGGGGACCACTGGCACATCTCACATGTGACCAACACGTAGTGCCAGGGACAATTAACAGAGCCAGGGTGGCAAACGCATTAATGCAAGAAGAGAATCTGCCATTCGGAGACATTAATTTAACATGACACCAACAGGAGTGTTTATATGTGCTCATTGTGGTGTCAGACATTCTGCTCTAATTGAGCTAATTAAAAGTTAATGGCATAGAGCACATCACGATGCTATAAATGACAGGCACATGACCAGTCCTTATACCTTCTCATTCAAGTAAATCTTTCACTCACCCTCAGACTCCACTTCCAAAAGGTTCATTCCACATCACTGCCCCTCCTTCTCCCTTTGAAGAGGGTGAGTGCTGTTCAGTTTGATATATAAACAAAGGGAACTGGAAAAGATAAAAGGAAGCTTGTGTGCTGTGTCATAGTATCACCCATAATTGCCAGTCGTGGACTTAAGTGTCTCAATGGGAAGGAGGACAAGCGTGTTCCTCATTACGGCTGCGGTGGGACAGGGAGAGGAGGTCTGCTGGAGTCTTTGGGCAGGTGACAGGATGGGACCATGGCTCAGAGGGCGAGCTCAAAGCAGGTTGGCGCAGGTCTTACGAGGTGGGAAAGCGTCTCTGAGCTTCCTTTTGTCATCTGTGAAAAGAAGATAAGAGGATCCAGCATCCACGCCATTGGCTGCTTCTTCCAGTGAAATGGGTGAGTCTCTCTCAAGCACTTGACATCCTGCTGGGCACGTAGTGAGTCTTCAGTAAAGGTTAGATCATGCTGACTGGGGGGGTCTGTCTGTGCGTGGGGAAAACAAAATCCCCAGGCACGGTTTTACTATGCTTTCTGCCCTTGTTTGGGCAGCCAAGGGGGTTCTGTGTGTTAGTTTATACGTTGGGTTGTTTTATTAATTTATGTTACGGACATCTCCAAAAAGGGCTGTGCAACACACACACATGTAACACAGGCAGAGGAGCACTTGAGAATCATTTATGGAAGACAAGGCAAAGGCAAATAGAAAAGGTCTCAGTCTGGAATCCTAAGAAACTCCCCGGTTGACTTAAAACTGAGCTCCAGGCTCCTGTGCTGTGAACCAGAGCACCTGTGCCAAAGAAAGAAGCAAACTTCTTCAGGGGCCTGAGTTCTGAGGAGAATCTGTGGTGGGTCATCATGGAACCCAGTGGACATAAGTGTTGAGTAATTTTAACAATTAAAAGACGGAGAGATGAAACAATTCTTATACAGCTCTTTCTTGGGACAACTCTTGGTGAAGGTCAAAGATGATGACTTTTAAACTTTTTTTGTAAAAAGAAATAGGTTTTACATCACAATCCAGTACCCTCAATACACACACACACACACACACACACACACACACACACACACACACAATACTGACTCTCTACCCTAGGTGGTGCTTGCTTTCCAATTTCTATTCTACTCTTCTCTGTTATTTGAAGCACTGGCTCTGACCTATAAATTGATTTCATAATCTGAAAATGAATTGTGACACCCACTTTTAAAAACACTGATACAAGTTGTTAGGTAAGAACATATTTCTCTGAAAGGATGTAAGTGGAGGGACAGGGATGAGTGTCTGGGGTTTTGGAAAGAATAAATTTTTTTTTTTTTTTTTTTTTTTGTGGAACGCGGGCCTCTCACTGTTGTGGCCTCTCCCATGGCGGAGCACAGGCTCAGCGGCCATGGCTCACGGGCCCAGCTGCTCCGCGGCACGTGGGATCTTCCCGGACCGGGGCACGAACCCGTGTCCCCTGCATTGGCAGGCGGACCCTCAACCACTGCGCCACCAGGGAAGCCCAAGAATAAATTTTTTATTAGTATCCGTTTCTTCTCTGTCTCCTCTCCGGCATGGTGGGTTCTCAGGCTCTCTCGGGGACTACCCCACAAATGGGTGTGCATTAGAATCACCTGGGACCATAGGGGGTCTGGGTAGACCTGAGATTCATCTCCAACCAGCTCCCAGGTGCTGATGCTTCTGGGCCCCAGACCACACTTTGAATAGTGAGGGGAGAGAAAACACAAAGAGGAAACGTTGTGTTCCCAAGCAGCCACCGCAGCCCCATCCGCTAACATCCCTTTCTCCTTCAAGGTCGCCGTGTTGTCTCGCCACTCACTTCTAGAGAATGATTATGTCCTTTATTTACCTTCGTTGAGATTTTTTTTAAAACCACTTGGATCAAGTTGAAAATGAAAAAAGAACGTATCTGAAAAGCTCCCAGAATTGACAGTAAAACTGATGAAGCAGATCTTTAGAGAGGCCCTGAAACCAAGGAGCTCTGGGCTTTGGTGACAGGAACTGGTGGCATTCCCTTCAGGTGAATTAACCAATGCAAAGGTCCCCTTGGGTCCTTGCAGAGACACCCAAATTCCAGGGTGGGTCCAAGTGGCCTACCTTGGGTCACAGGTCCACCCCTTAGGAGAGGACAGGGCATCTTGACTGACAGACCCACCAACAGGGCGATCACCTGCGTTAGTCACCATCCAAAGGGGCGTGTGTGATGGGCAGGCAGACACAACAATGGAACGCTGGGTTACTGACCATCTAAATGGCAATGAGAGGGAAAGAAGTGCTCTTTGCTGAGTTCTAACTCTGGGCCAAGCACATTACAGATATTATTAACTTAACCATTGGCTTAACCTGAGAGTTATCTACTAGGAATGATTTTGCCTTCCAGGGGATGGTTGGCACTGTCTGGACACAGTTTTGGTTGTCACAGCTGGGTTGGGAGTTCCGGCATCTAGTGGGTGGGGACCAGAGAGGCTGCTAACGGTTCTACAATGCACAGGACAGCCCCCAGAACAAGGAAGTTATCCCGTCCAAAATGTCACTATGCTGAGCTGAGGAACCTGCGATAAACCCGAAAGACAAAGACAGTGATGTCTTTCTCTTTTCTTCATTTTGTGCAGGGCAGAAAGTTAGGTGACAGTCACTAATCAGATTTGTCCAGTCCCATCCTGGAGTCATTCCAACCTACCAGGTTTTAATTTAACAGTAACACATGGGAAGGCTTCGTGTCTGAGGTTACCTGGTACAGCTGTCTTCATGCTGGCACAGTGAGAAGTTACCGAGTGATTAATAGCCATGGAGTTTCCTGAAACATCCAGGTGGAAGACACAACCGGCTTCTTCTCTCTTTTAATATTCAGTTGTATAAATTGAATATAACAGGGTAACAGCAGGCACCCCTGGAGACCTGGGCGTGGGGGTTAGCCTCATGTGACCTTCTCTAAGTGTAATTTCCCCAGACCACATGGTGGATAATGGGCTCCATCTCTCGGATTTATCCATGGGGAAGAGGACATTAAGTCTGCACGGCTGTGCCATAATTAGATGTGCAAGGAGACAGAACTGGAGGAAACTTTTCCCCACGCTGTCTCCCCTGAAATGCTTGTCAATAAAAGTAGACTTGGGGCAGGCATTTTGTTTGAAAAGGGGAAATTCCACTTCCTTTCAAATACTGTATAGTCCAGGTGAAGAGCCAAGTGTTTTTTCTAATTATGCTGTGAGCCCTTAGGAAATGTGAACATGTTTTGCATATTAAAAGACCTGGATTTTCTTGAGGACCCAGGGCAATGTTCTCACTGGAGTGCCCCATCTTCACCTTGGGAAGAACCATCCAAATTAAAACAGAAATCTAGGGCTTCCCTGGTGGCCCAGTGGTTGAGAGTCCGCCTGCCGATGCCGGGGCCGCGGGTTCGTGCCCTGGTCCGAGAGGATCCCACATGCCGCGGAGCGGCTGGGCCCGTGAGTCATGGCCGCTGGGCCTGCGCATCCGGAGCCTATGCTCCACAACGGGGGAGGCCACAACAGTGAGAGGCCCGCATACCGCAAAAAAAAAAAAAAAAAGAAAGAAAGAAAGAAATCTAAAGCAGGAAGAAAATTATAAAGAAAAATGAAAAAACTTCCAACAACTTAATAACTTTCAAGTGAAAGGGTTTCCTAAAAATTTCATGAAATGGATATAATAAACAGACTGGGATAACTTGAAACAAAAACATCAACAGGTTTTCTTTCGCAGGTGTTTCTAAAATATTTGGCATGGTTTTTGGTGATCGGGATTTTCTGTTTTAAAAGCCTTCTCCCATCGTTTTTCTTGTTGCCTGCTTGGACTACCAAATGATGAGATTTTTGCCAGTTAGTCAAAATTCATTAGACCTGATATAATTATATTTCAAACCAACCAGCTAAACGGATACTATGTTGTTTGTCCTAAGAACGACTAAGTGAGTCATAGGAAACGGGGATGTATTCATTTAAACTTGATATTCTTGGATCTTGGCACATTGTCTGGTATTCAGTAACATCTTGTTAAATAAGTGAATACACTATAGAAATAGATATAAATAAGTAAGAAGGAAAAGATGGACGTGCTGAGTGTGATTATATGAGAAAAAACAGGACTCGTAGCTCCTAAAGAGACTTGGCATTCATTCCCGTGGATTCAGTGATACGGGTGTTTCCATAAGGTCTCAGATGGGAAATAATTGCAGAAATCAACTATTTCAACTTTTTGCACACAACATCCTCTTGCCTGAGGTGGTTGTCCAGTTTCTTCTCAAACACCTGGAGCGTTTCCAGTGGTAGATGAGAATGTAACAGTAACCTTTCATTTTCAGAAGATCAGGATATAAGTAATTGCCTTGTACTGAGCTCAAATTTGTCTTTTCAGAAATATCCATTTTCTCCTGATTCTTCCCTTTAGAGGTACGCAAAGATCTCCCAGCCATTCCACATGACAGATCCCAGGTATTTGAGGGCAGATTCTTTGACCGCCCTTCAAATGCAGGATCTTGACTCTTTCCTAGATGGTTGATGTGGAACATAGCCCCTTAAAATATGATCTTCAGCACATGGCTTAGCCATATCATCAGATGTTATTAAAATTCATTAATGGCAGCTAGTCTGATTATAACAGGCATGTCAGTGTATTCATCTGTGTGTCCCCAGACAGTCCCTTTCGAGAGGTTGGCTTCTGCTGGCATGGTCTCCCCTCTCAACGCTCCTGGAAACACCTAAAAAAATGGAAAGGCAGACTTGGCCCCTTACCAAGGCTCTTGACTCAAGACCAGGAAGCCTAAGTGGGGAAAATTGTATAGCAAGCGTTAAGCCAGTAAATCCCATAGGGGTGTTCAAGGTCCCCGCACCACAGACATCACCAACTGTGGCTGCCTTTCACCTCACTCGTGGTCTTTCACCTCTTCTCGAGTCTTCTCTTTGCCCACGGGTAAGTGCTTCTTAGTCTTCACTCGCCGTTCCTGGTCACAGGTGGAGGTGTCTCCTTGTAACCTTCCGTTGTGACACACAGGGACCTCCAGTTCTCAGCTGAGCCTTCTCTAGTCACGCTCTGATTACAGCTGTTGCGACAGCTGTTGCTCCAGATCTCCGTGTCTGCTTCAACATCTTCATTTGCCACGATCCCCAGCCTCGCTTTCATCCTCAGCAGAAGGGATTTGGGGGTTGGGGGGAACAGAGCTAGTGAAACCCAAAAGTGCAGCAAGGACCTGCGTTGTTGGTTGACACAGTTAGGAAGCCGTTGGAAATCATTAACGGAAAGCCCCAATCCAAATGTTGTAAACCATGAGGAACATTTCTCGTTCCAAAAAACGAAGCCTGGAGGTGTAGGAAAGCTAAAGAGATGGTTAATTCAGCATCTCTCCAGCATCAAGGATCGGGTTCTTTTCCATCTCTCTGCTTTGTCCCTCTTGGCCTGCTGCATTAGCCTCAGCCTGGCTCTTCCCATGTGTGCAGGACAGCTGCACAGCCGCAGACGTCACAGGCAGGCACATCAGCTTTAGGTGAAAGAAGAGAGTGTGTTTCCCCTTTCCTGGAAGCTCCTTTCCCTAGCACGTGTACCCTCATGCCTCATTGGCCAGACCAGGTGAAAAGTCTATCCTAAACCAATTGCTGGCAAGGGAAGTGGGGTGACCAAGAATGGTAGATTATCATGATTTATCTCTTTGTTTGGATGGAGATACCCTCCGTGGCCGCATGTCTGTGTGGGAAATGGTGGACCCCAGGTATAACTGATTATTCTGCCAAAAAGGAGGGATTTCAAATGAACAGCGAAAAGTGCCTGCTATGTTTACATCACCTCAGCTTCCTTCCTTCACGAATGTGTTTGCCCAAACGTTCAAAAGACTATCAGTTTACTTTCTATTCTAGGCATTGGGTTAGGCATCGAAAATGCAATCATAAATAAGACACGATCCCTGTTCATGAAAGGAGCCCTGATAAAGTGATGGCTAATTGCCCAAGCTTTGAAAGGCAGCAGCTCTGATCGTTAATCCCACCTCAGTTAATTCCAGCTGTGTAACCTTGAGCAAGTTACTTCACCTCTCAGAGCCTCGATTGCCTCATCAAAAAAAGGTGATGATAATATCCTTTCCAGAGCAGTTGTACAGATTAAAAGGTAGGTAGAGATAGATAGGCATACACATATACATACACACATGTGCATACATGCACACTCATGCATGTATATTCACAGAATGATAGGACCAGAGCAAACCCCTGATAATAGTAATTGGCGTAATAATAATTTAAAAATACAGTGATATATATGCATATGTACATATGCACACACACATATGTATGTATCCATATCCATGTTATACGTAACCTTCGCAACATGTAGAAAGGAATTTCGCAAGTTCCACGGGAGCACAAACAAGGCACCAATGGGATGGTAACTCTCTATGCCTGAGCTGTGTGCAGCTGACACGTCTGGCACATCTTGGTTCTGTTCATAGAAATGCTGCTGCCAGTTGGCTCAAGAATGCCACGGCAGGCGCCACAGCTGTTCCTACAGTTACCACATTTTTTCCAGACTAATAGTCAGGACACACAATCTGTTAGATACTTTTTTCTGATTTGTGCATTCACTTGTGTGATATGAATTACAGAAACACTCCAGACTGGGTTTAATTATATATAAACTATATCTATATGTGTATTATATATAAACTCTATATATGCCTATAGTTTTAGATATGGTAACTATATATCTAGATGTATAGATACTATATATCTATAGCCCTATAGATATAGACAGATATATAGATATATCACATTTTTGGAAAGCATTAATGACATGAAATGAAATACAAATTTCACTCCGTGTGTGCGTAGCATCCCGGTCTCAATAATTTTCCTAGGTGTAGGCATTCCTCCCACACTACAAAGTTATCAAAATTTGGAAAGAACACAATGTGGTTGACTAACTAAGGAATATGATTTCTATTCCATGATCCACGACTGGGTAAACAGTGGAAGGTGGGCACAGGTCCACAGGAAATGAGTGCTGAGAACACAACAGAGAGGCCTGGAGCTGCTCTGCTTGCCTGTCCCATTGGTTCTTGGGTTCTGTGTGGCATGAACTTGGCCACAGCTGAACTGCAAGAGCAAGGCCAAAGCAGAAAGTTTGGAGGGTCAAGTTTAGGTTTGTTGTATTCCACTCTGACCTCCTCGGCTTTAGCTTTCAGTAATCACATACATTTTATCTGTAAAGATGCCTTTATGGTCAATGTTTTAAATGGAAAAACAATAACTTAGTGAGTCCAGAACTCTCTAGCATCTCCTTTTCTATTAGAAAAGCAATTTTTGAAAACCTGAGGCTTCTTAGAAATGCAAGTGTCGTATTGTAGCTTAACATAATTTACATTGGCGCAGAAAACTCGCAGGATGGCCTGCCTCCATGTCACAATCCCCCTTCCCAGGACTCCTGAGAACATCTAAAGTGCAGGACAAATCCTGTCATCACAGATTTGTATTATGAAATTTCATTAAAATATTAGGCAACATATTATTTCTGTAAGCATAATAGATAGACACTCTGTCCTTTATGTCTCAAATATTGATTATCTAAACTGTGGCAGGTTCATCTTTTTAGACCTGGGGGTGGAAGATACAAAGATGCAGTCTGGCGAGAGAATGAAATTCCTAAGCAGTTACTAGAATAGTATGGGAAGTGTTACAGCAGGGTACAGAGTGCTGTGGGAACGCAGAGCGGGGGTCCCCAGCCGACTAAGAACTCTGGGGTCAACTCGGTCCAGAAAGCCTGTGGAGAAAATATGGAAGTGTGAGCCCTTGCTGCTTCTGGCTGCACAGTGCTACCAAATTCACCTGGTCCCAACTATAAAACATCTAATCCTGTTGGCAACAGAAAGACCCCTGGAACTTCATGTTGTTATCAGTTAAGGTTGCTGCCTTTAGTTAATCTACCACTCCGTGTATAGTTTGAATAACTGGTTTTTCTTCACAACACACCATGCTTCTGTATCTCTACACCTTTTATGACTCCATTGCAGGGATGGAAGAGAGCAAAATCCCTTTGTTTCTATCAACACCATCTCGCTCATTGATTCTTTTATTCTTGTCCCAAAGAACCACTTTCTGAGTCCACTGAACCCTCCCAGCCCACCTCAGTCATGGTATATCCTTACTCCTAGGTCTCGTTCCATAGTTGGTGTAGTATGAGACCACTCCAGAAAATCCTGAACGGGCATTTGACAAAGTGGATGTGGTATGTTTTAAGAGCATGGGATCTGGAATAAGTTTTGAATTTGAATCCAGCTCTCCAATTTACTAGCTGTGATGTTGGGAAAATCGCCTGATGTCTCCATACTGTAAATTTCCTCATGTATTGAATGAGTTTGATGATGTTAATACACACCTCCTAGGGACGTTGTGAAGAATAAATGTAATAATATACAGTAGGTGAAAAGTACTTTGTAAAAGAGAAAAGGTTATGTTGACCTCAGTGGCAGGGAGGGGGTGGTAGTAGTGGGTTAGGTCCTGTGCTTCATACACTGCCCGTCTCTACCCGATACCCTGCGTACATGACCTTGTCTTTGACCTCTGACCAACTTCCTTCTAAACTTGCTCTTCACCATATAGCCCTAGACACACAACAGCTCACCATCCAGAGAATTTGGCCACCGGAGAACCATTCAGTCCCTCTGTACCTTGGGGATGGTCTGATCTGGTTTGTCCACCCTACTTCTTTAAACCCCCTAAAAAGCATTTCTATGGTAAGTTAAACAGAATTGATTGAGCCTAGATTTACTAAGTCCTTTGAAATGGTTCTGTTATTTCGAATGCAAGAAAATAATGTACCACACCTCCTGAAAAATATATCTTCTGCAACATTTTCATTAATCTCTTTATTAAACTAAACTGGCTTCTCTTTGGAAATTAATTACTGAAGTAGTATTGAGAATTTTAATTTCCACAATACACCAGCAAGAGATACTGCTGTTTCTTTATACACTATTACACAGCAGGGCAATAATCTATTGAAATAAGCCCAAAAAGGGGGCAGCTTGTAATTAAAACAGTCTAACACGAGTATTTAATGAGTCTCTTAGTGCTAAGATGGCCCTCTCGTGCTGTGTTTGGGTGGAATAAAATGTGTATTTAGGAGACAGCGCTGTATGGGAAAGTGGACAAGCTCAGGGTTTAGTTTGGGATGTGGCTATGTTTCATTGCAGTAATATACCCACAAGGAAATACGGTTTGTTTTGGGCATCTGAGAATTACAACCACTGCTTGTACAATGGGAGGCTTCCCTTATTAAGCTACCCCCATTGTGAAATTTAAAATAGTTACATCATCAAGTAGAGAGCATGAATTATGGATGTCAGTATCCATGGAAAAGATGTGAGTGTGTAAATCCTTGGGCTTCTGCACAACACACATGTGTAGGTGTGAATCCATGTGTGAAGGCAAGTCCTGTCTGTATGTGTGAAGGCGTTCATCTGTGTGGATTTAGCACTGAATCATTCTCCTCCAAGTTTAGGGGATGCTTCATATTTTTCAAGACATGTTCCTATCTATCATCTTCTATCCTCCCAGGCGTGTTTTCTCATGATAAGAATTATTTATACATCATTTACATTTATAGATTTGCTGCTTTTCCTCATACCAAAGACAGTTTTACAGATTCTGTGTTTCTCTTCTCCTCCCTTCCCTCCTCTTCCCTTCCCGTCCTTCCTTTCTTTTATAAGGACAGTAACATGATGGCACTTTCCCTTTGCCTGTTCCTTCCTCCACATTTCCACTGCCTTGTGAGTCACTCTGCTTATAAATTTTCTGCAAACAAAACCTCTTTATTCAGAGGCAGCGTCAGATCCAGCTCCAGCAATATTTTTAAATAGGCAAAATAGAATTCCTGAAATTGGCAGTGTGACAAGACAAGGCAGCCTGTACTTCTCAGGGACTCGGGGTGGGCCCTGGGCAGAAGTGTGCAGGGTTCATTCACCTCAAGCCAACTCGGGCAACTGGAGGCCCTAACACAAAGCATTTGATGCTGCTCGTGAGGCGGGCTTGCTGTAAGCACTGGTGCTGTGTTTCCCCAGTGTCAGTCATTCACTTCCCAAATTCATGATTTTTGCTCCCCTTGGCTGCCAGCTTTACCTGATCCTAATTCTCTAATATCTGTATAGACAATAGATTTTGTGTAATACTTACTGTTGGCTTATCACACATAAGCAATAAATCTCAAAATTTCATCCTTACACCATCTAAAATAATCTTGCATACCACTGAAAGTGTTTTATTGCAATCCACAAACATATACTAGCTTCCTTCTGGGCCGAATGTTTAATGACCGGTTTTAGGATTCTGCCACGAATCAGCGTCAAGTCACTGACCCGTCCTTTCTCTGTTCTTGTTTCTGTCTGAAAATCAGGCCAACGTGCAACACAGAGAACCTCCAGAGGGCTCTGAGATGGGATGGAAGAGGTAGTCACGCCTCTTTGCTAACCAGGAAACAAAGCAGACATGGCAGTGAACCAAAGCCCACATATTTGAAAACATGCCTTGAACCGGGAGACTTGCATTATCAAATGGTTCATTGTTTACCTTGGCGGCGGGGGTGGCAGGGGCGGCGGGGGGTGGGGGTGGGGGTCGGGTCAGGCTCTTGGCCTATCAGATCCAAACAGGAGTTGATGGTTAGAGGAATTGATCGTTGCAGGAAGTGATAAAATCAGGTTGAGCAAATGGGGTTAAATAGAGCTATGTGTACCTTGGACAGTCTAATAATTTGGTGTTATTTCAAACTGGTATTCTTTAGTGATGTTGGATATTTATTAAGAAGGAGAAGGGTGAGCCCTGTATGTGAGAAGAAAGGGGACCCTCTGGTGGTGTCCTCTCCATTTCCCCCTTGTCTTGAGCAATTCAACTCCAGCCGTGAATTTCAAACATTGCTTCCACAGTGATCTGCCCTGTGCCTGCAATGACCAGGCTGTGCTCTGGGTGCTGCGAATACTGTCAGGAACAGCACCAGGTCCTTCCCCTCAGGGGGGGAAACATTCTGCCCCACTTGGCAAATAAAATCCTACAGCTACTTCTTCTTGGAAGGCAATGTATTGATTATTACCGCTGATACACGTTCCTCTGAGGGCTTAGGTTCCATCCCCAATAGTTTTTCAAAGAGAACATGGCACATCTCAATCACATACCATATTCTCCCCAAGAAGTCTATGAGCAAAAATGTTCATGTCATGAACAAAGGGATATTATAAATGATATTTTAGTAAATCTTATAGGTGAGTGTTCAAGGCAGCTCCGCAAGTAGGCTGCTCCTTATTCTGGCTTAAGACCACTAGCAATGTTCTTGAATTGGATTTAGATAGCAACTCTGCCCTCCGCCCCCCGTGAGGCAAAAGTGACCAAAAATTATGGCTGCTCTTCGAGCCCCGATCCAGAATAATGGGCTTCTATTAAAAAAGGCAGTACCTAGAAGTAATAGTTAAGAAAAGAAGGGCATAATGCATACCCAAGACCATAAAATTCTGGAAATCATAATATTGCTGGTTTCTCAATAAAAATAAGGAAATAATTCATAGTACTTGAGTGGAATGTAGCACTTGCAAGCCAGCTTTATTTATAGAACCCCTTTTATCTTTCCCTGCAAAGCCTTTGACCAGAATTGTTCACTTAGGATAATTAGAGGAAAATTCTGTAATAAATCCTATGTGATTATTGATTGCAAATCAATTCCAGTAAAAATGCTACTGTCCAATCATCTGTGCCACTGCAATTGGGAAGTGATAATTTACATTCAAGCCTCTTCAGCTGGATTAATCTCTTCAAACCTAGATGATCCATATGAAGACCTTGTCACTGCAAATTATTTTTGATCTGATGCAGCCAACATGTCATAATGGTAATAAATAAACATTTGGGTTGTGCCTCAGACTTTACAAAGTGCTTTCCCATTCATTATCTCTCTTAATTTCCATAACAATTTTTAAATAGTTAATTCTTTTCTTTAATTCTAATTTTATAGAAGTATAGTTGATTTACGATGTTGTGTTAGTTTCAGGTGTACAGCAAAGTGATTCAGTTATACATATACATATATTCATTCTTTTTTAGATTCTTTTCTCTTATAGGTTATCACAGAATATTTAGTAGAGTTCCCTGGGCTCTGCAGTAGGTACTTGTTGGTTATGTATATTATACATAGTAGTGTGTGTGTGTTCATCCAAAGCTTCTGATTTATCCCTCCATGATACATTTCCCCTTTGGTAACCGTAAGGTTGTTCTTTGTATCTGTAGGTCTATTTCTGTTTTGTAAACAAGTTCATTTGTATCTTTAAGATAGTTAATTCATTTAACCAATATTTGAGTCCTTCTTGTTTATGCATTCAACACAAATTTATGAAGCCCCTATCTGTGTCAGGCACAGTGCTAACCACTGGGATGCCGGGCAAATAAGACAAAGTCCTCAGTCATACAGAAACTGTATTCTAGTGAAGGAGACAGATGATAAATTTAAAAATTACACAAATGTATGACCTAATGTTGGGCAGTGGTAAGAACTGACAGGCCAAGGGATAGAGATTAACATGGAATGCTTGTACCTCTGCAGATGTAAAGGGTGTGTGCAGCCCTAAGTGATGTGAAAGCATGAGCTGGAAGTACAGCATTTCAGGCAAAGAGAATATTTGGTTCCTGCCTCACATATAGTATTGCATTTTGCACTTAGAATCTCATACCACATGAGTATTTTTCCATGTTGTTAAAAGTTGAATTTTTAAAGCTGAAAAATATTCTGTTTTATGATGCTCTTATAGATTTTATAGATTTACGAAAGTTGCAGTCCAGAGCTCATCAAATCTCTCTTCTCCTGTGGGGTCCACCAGGCTGCACAGGAACAGCCAGCAAATCATAATCATCTGGGTTAATAGGCCTGTGTGGCCCCTAAAGCTTTACTAAGCTGGAGAGACTACCCCTAATACCTGGGGATTGGGCTGGACACACTTAAAGAGTTTTTCTCAAAAACTGAAAAAAGAAGGATAAGCTGTGGAAGAGACGATATGGGAAATGGGATCCATTGAATGCCTAGGGGTTTCTGTGTGGACCAGTCAACCACATGTGGATTTTAGAAGAGGATTTCACTGCCAGAGCCAAGTGATGAGATTGCTGGGAAACAGCTTTTCCATTTCCGTATGCAGTTGTTAACATATGACCGTACACACACTGCTCTCAGATAACCCAATCTCCGGTATCGTTGCTGTGCCTGCTGCCCAGGACTGGTGCTCAAAGAACAGGCTTTGGTCTCATATCTCCAGTGCTTGGTTTTTCAGCAAACCACAAAAATGATATTTATTGAGCATTCTTCACCCTGATTATGGTGTGTATGGCTTCTTTAATCGAGCAAAATGGCTCTAAAACAATATAAATTCTTAAAGAAGCCTACAGGGTGGCCTATCTGAAAGCAGCCACAGGGGGCTATGTAAAAGTGAAGGCTGTCTTAACGCTATGGTTTCAAGTTCATCTGCTGTTTGTTGATGTCTTGTGGTTTCCCTGGAAGGAGTACTTCAATGCTATGGCGCTGTCATCCCAGTTTTCATTTTCACAACTATCCACTGAGGCAGGTTTAGTTATCTCCACATTCAACAGATGAGGGCATAGAGTCGTAGAGGGGTGAAAAAAACTGCCCTTGGTCAAACAGTTGAGCTTAATCCCATGTGTAGATGTCAAAGGTCTTAAGTATTGACCTGTGTCAGGCTGCCGTATGTAGAGGTACGAATATCATCTCTGACCACATTGCTCACACTTTCTACTCTTCCTCTGCATCCCTCACCTGGGGTTAGGTCCTCTTTTCACTATCTTAGCCCATTGTAACAGTCTCTTAAAGGCCAGTCTACACGTGTACCTCCAGCCTTCCCCCAGGCCACCCAATCTGTGTAGCCAATACCACAGACCTTCATTTTTTTTTTAACTGGAGTATAATTGTTTCACAATGTTGTGTTAGTTTCTGCCACACAGAAAAGTGAATCAGCCATACACATACACACATTCCCTCCCTCTGAGACCTCCCTCCCCACCCCCATCCCACCCAACTAGGCCATCACAGAGCACCGAGCTGAGCTCCCTGTGCTACATAGCAGGTTCCCACCTGCTACGTATTTTATATAAGATAGTGTATTTATGTCAAACCTCCCAGTTCATCCCACCCTCCCCATCCCCCGCTGCGTCCACATGTGCATTCTCTACATATGCCTTTCCATTCCTGCCCTGCAAATAGGTTCATCTGTACCATTCTTCTAGATTCCAGATATATGCGTTAATATATGATATTTGTTTTTCTCTGACTCACCTCACTCTGTCTGACAGGCTCTATGTCCATCCACATCTCTACAAATGACCTAATTTCATTTCTTTTTCTGGCTGAGTAATATTGCATTGTATATATGTCCCATATCTTCTTTATCCATTCATCTGTTGACAGTCATTTAGGTTGCTTCCATGTCCTGGCTATTGTAAACAGAGCTGCAGTAAACATTGGGGTACATGTGTCTTTTTGAATTATGGTTTTCTCAGGGTATATGCCCAGTAGTGGGATTGCTGGGTCATATGGTAGTTCTATTTTTAGTTTTTTAAGGAACCTCCATACTGTTCTCCACAGTGGCTGTTTCAATTTACATTCCCACCAGCAGTGCAAGAGGGTTCCCTTTTCTCCACACCCTCTCCAGCATTTGTTGTTTGTAGATTTTCTGATGATGGCCATTCTGATGGGTGTGAGGTGATACCTCGTTGTAGTTTTGATTTGCATTTCTCTAATAATTAGTGCTGTTGAGCATCTTTTCATGTGCCTCTTGGCCATCTGTATGTCTTCCTTGCTGAAATGTCTATTTAGGTCTTCTGCCCATTTTTTGATTGGGTTGTTTGTTTTTTTTGATATTGAGCTGCGTGAGCTGTTTGTATATTTTGGAGATAATCCTTTGTTGCTTCATTTGCAAACATTTTCTCCCATTCTGTGGATTGTCTTTTTGTCTTGTTTATGGTTTCCTTTGCTGTGCAAAAGCTTTTAAGTTTACTTAGGTCCTATTCACTTATTTTTGTTTTTATTTTCATTACTCTAGGAGGTGGGTCATAAAAGATCTTGCTGCGATTTATGTCAAAGAGTGTTTTTTCTATGTTTTCCTCTAAGAGTTTTATAGTGTCCAGTCTTACATTTAGGTCTTTAATCTATTTTGAGTTTATTTTTGTGTATGTTGTTAGGTAGTGTTCTAATTTCATTCTTTTACACATAGTTGTCCAGTTTTCCCAGCGCCATTTATTGAAGAGGCTGTCTCCATTGTATATTATTACCTCCTTTGTCATAGATTAGGTGACCATAGGTGTGGGTTTATCTCTGGGCTTTGTATCCTGTATCATTGATCTATATTTCTGTTTTTGTGCCAGTACCGTACTGTCTGGATTACTGTAGCTTTGTAATATAGTCTGAAGTCAGGGAGCCTGATTCCTCCAGATCCCTTTTTCTTTTTCAAGATTGCTTTGGCTATTCAGGGTCTTTTGTGTTTCCATACAAATTGTATAATTTTTTGTTCTAATTCTGTGAAAAATGCCATTGGTAATTTGATAGGGATTGCATTGAATCTGTAGATTGCTTTGGGTAGTATAGTCATTTTCACAGTATTGATTCTTCCAATCCAGGAGCATGGTATATCTCTCCATCTGTTTGTGGCATCTTTGATTTCTTTCATCAGTGTTTTATACCTTTCTGAGTACACGTCTTTTGTCTCCTTATGTAGGTTTATTCCTAGGTATTTCATTCTTTTTGTTGCAATGGTAAATGGGATTGTTTTCTTAATTTCTCTTTCTGATCTTTCGTTGTTAGTGTATAGGAATGCAAGTGATTTCTGTGCCTTAATTTTGTATCCTGCAACCTTACCAAATTCAATGATCAATTTTAGTAGTTTTCTGGCAGCATCTTTAGGATTTTCTATGTATAGTATCATGTCATCGGCAAACAGTGACAGCTTTACTTCTTCTTTTCCAATTTGTATTCCTTTTATTTCTTTTTCTTCTCTGATTGCCATGGCTAGGACTTCCAATACTATGTTGAATAGTAGTGGTGAGAATGGACATCCTTGTCTTATTCCCGATCTTAGAGGAAATGCTTTCAGTTTTTCACCAATGAGAATGATGTTTGCTGTGGGTTTGTTGTATATGGCCCTTATTATGTCGAGGTAGGTTTCCTCTATACCCACTTTCTGGAGAGTTTTTGTCATAAATGGCTGTTGAATTTTGTCAAAAGCTTTTTCTGCATCTATGGAGATGATCGTATGGTTTTTATTCTCTAATTTGTTAATATGGTGTATCACATTGATTGTTTTGCATATACTGAAGAAACCTTGTATCCCTGGGATAAATCCCACTTGATCATGGTGTATGATCTTTTTAATGTGTTGCTGGATTCTGTTTGCTAGTATTTTGTTGAGGATTTTTGCCTCTATGTTCATCAGTGATATTGATCTGTAATTTTCTTTTTCTGTGATATCTTTCTCTGGTTTTGGTATCAGGGTGATGGTGGCCTCATAGAACGAGCTTGGGAGTGTTCCTCCCTCTGCAATTTTTTGAAAGAGTTTGAGAAGGATAGGTGTTAACTCTTCTCTAAATGTTTGATAGAATTTGATTCAACTGTGAAGCCATCTGGTCCTGGACTTTTGTTTGTTGGAAGATTTTTAATTATAGTTTCAATTTCATTACCTGTGAGTGGTCTGTTTATATTTTCTAATCTTCCTGGTTCAGTCTTGGAAAGTTGTACCTTTCCAAGAATTTGTCCATTTCTTCCAGGTTGTCCATTTTATTGGCATATAGTTACTTGTAGTAGTGTCTTATGATCCTTTGTATTTCTGCACTGTCCATTATAATCTCTCCTTTTTCATTTCTAACTTTATTGATTTCAGTCCTCTCCCTTTTTTTCTTGATGAGTCTGGCTAAAGGTTTATCGATTTTGTTTATCTTCTCAAAGAACCAACTTTTAGTTTTACTGATCTTTGCTCTTGTTTTCTTTATTTCTATTTCATTTATTTCTGCTCTAATCTTTATGATTTCTTTCCTTCTACTAAATTTGGATTTTCTTTGTTCTTTTTCTAATTGCTTTAGGTGTAAAGTTAGACTGTTGATTTGAGATTTTTCTTGTTTCTTGAGGTGAGCTTGAATTGCTGTACACTTCCCTCTTAGAACTGCTTTTGCTGCATCCCAGAGGTTTTGGATCGTGTTTTTGTTGTCATTTGTTTCTAGGTTGTTTTTTTATTTCTCCTTTGAGTTCTTCAGTGAGCTCTTGGTTATTTAGCAGTGCACTGTTTAGCTTCTATTTGTTTGTGTTTTTAACAGTTTCTTTCCTGTAACTGATTTCTAATCTCACAGCGTTGTGGTTGGAAAAGATGCTTAATACGATTTCAATTTTATTAAATTTTCCAAGGCTTGATTTGTGACCCAAGATGTGATCTATTCTGGAGAATGTTCCGTGAGCACTTGAGAAGAAAGTGTATTCTTCTGTTTTGGGGTGGAATGTCCTATAAATATCAATTAAGTCTGTCTGGTCTGTTTTGTCATTTAAAGCTTGTGTTTATTTTCTGTCTGGATGATCTGTCTATTAATGTAAGTGGGGTGTTAAAGTCCCCCACTATTATTGTGTTACTCTCAATTTCCCCTTTTATGGCTGTTAGCATTTGCCTTATATATTGAGGTGCTCCTATGTTGGTTGCATATATATTTATAATTGTTATGTTTTCTTCTTGGATTGACCCCTTGATCATTATGTAGTGTCCTTCCGTATCTCTTGTAACAGTCTTTATTTTACAGTCTATTTTATCTCATGTGAGTATTGCTACACCAGCTTTTTTGTGATTTCCATCTGCATGGAATATCTTTTTCCATCCCCTCACTTTCAGTCTGTATATGTCCCTAGGTCTGAGGTGGGTTTCTTGTAGATAGCATATATATATATATATATATATATAGGTCTTTTTTTATATCTATAAATTTATTTACTTTTGGCTGCATTGGGTCTTTGTTGCTGCGTGCGGGCTTTCTCTACTTGTGGTGAGCGGGGGCTACTCTTCGTTGCAGTGTGCAGGCTTCTCATTGTGGTGGCTTCTCTTTTGTGGAGCACAGGCTCTAGGCACGCAGGCTTCAGTAGTTGTGGCATGCAGGCTCAGTAGTTGTGGCTCGTGGGCTCCAGGGCACAGGCTCAGTAGTTGTGGTGCACAGGCTTTGTTGCTCCACAGCATGTGGGATCTTCTGGATCAGGGCTTGAACCCGTGTCCCCTGCATTGGCAGGCGGATTCTTAACCACTGCACTACCAGGGAAGCCCACAGGTTGTGTTTTTGTATCCATTCAGCGAACTTGTGTCTTTTGGTTGGAGCATTTAGTCCATTTACATTCAAGGTGCTTATCGATATGTATGTTCCTATTACCATTTTCTTAATTGATTTGGGTTTGTTTTTGTGGGTCTTTTTCTCTCTTGTGTTTCCGTCTTAGAGACGTTCCTTTAGCATTTGTTGTAAAGCTGGTTTGGTGGTGCTGAATTCTCATAGCTTTTGCTTGTCTGTAAAGCTTTTGATTTCTCCCTTGAATTTGAATGAGATCCTTGCTGGGTAGAGTAATCTTGGTTGTAGTTTTTCCCTTTCATCACTTTAAATATATCGTGCCACTCTCTTCTGGCCTGCAGAGTTTCTGCTGAGAAATCAGCTAATAACCTTGTGGGGATTCCCTTCTATATTATTTGTTGCTTTTCCCTTGCTGCTTTTAATATTTTTTCTTTGAATTAATTTTTGTTAGTTTGATTAATATGTGTCTTGGTATGTTTCTCCTGGGGTTTATCCTGTATGGGACTCTCTGAGCTTCCTGGACATGGGTGACTATTTCCTTTCCCATGTTAGGGAAGTTTTCAACTATAATCTCTTCAAATATTTTCTCAGACCCTTTCTCTTTCTCCTCTTCTTCTGGGACCCCTATAATTCAAATGTTGGTGCGTTTAATGTTGTCCCAGAGGTCTCTGAGACTGTCCTCAATTATCTTCATTCTTTTTTCTTTATTCTGCTCCACAGCAGTTATTTTCACCATTTTCTCTTCCAACTCACTTATCCATTCTTCTACCTCAGTTATCCTGCTATTGATTCCTTCTAGAATATTTTTAATTTCAGTTATTGTGTTGTTCATCACTGTTTGTTTGCTCTTTAGTTCTTCTAGGTCCTTATGAAACATTTCTTGTATTTTCTCAATTCTGTTTCTGAGATTTTGGATCATCTTTACTATCATTACTCCAAATTCTTTTCCAGGAAAAGTTGCCTATTGCTTCTTCATTTATTTGGTCTTGTAGGTTTTTACCTTGCTCCTTCGTCTGTAACACATTTTTTTGTTGTCTCGTGTTTTTTGATGGGTGGGGCTGTATTGCTGTCTTACTGGTTGTTTGGCCTGAGGCTTCTAGCACTGTAGTTTGCAGGCAGTTGGGTAGAGCCTGGTCTTGGTGCTGAGATGAGGACCTCCGGGAGGCCTCACTCTGATTACTATTGCCTGGGGTCTGAGGTTCTCTTAATCCAGTGGTTTGGACTCAGCTCTCCCACCACAGGAGCTTAGGCCTGACCCCTGGCCTGGGAGCCAAGATCCCAGAAGCCGTGTGGCAGTGCAAAAGAAAAGAAAAAAAAGGAGCAGTACTATAACAAAGAATAAAAAGTAAAATAAAATTAGAAATATAAAAAACATATTAGGAAAAATTAAAATATAATTGAAACAACTACCACAAGGTAAAACAGAACCACAACAGGAAAAAGAAAGAAAAAAAAGAAAAGGAACAAGCCAAAAGGTACAGAACAATAACAAAGTATAAAGAATAAAATAAAATTGGAAAAAGCAAAGATTAGAAAAAATAAAAATATAAATGAATCAACAACAACAAGGCAAAACAGAACCACACCCTAAAAGAAGAAGAAACAAAAAAGGCTGGAAAAGGCCTTGGCTGTGTGGGGTGGAGCTTAGGCGGGGGTGGGACTTAGGTGAGGGCGAGGTTTAGGGTGGGGGTGGGGCCTAGTTGGAGTGACGTTTAAGCATGGGGCGGGGCCTAGTTGTGGTGACATTTAAGTGTTGGGCGGGGCCTAGTTGGGGTGACGTTTAAGCGTGGGGTGGGGCCTAGTTGGGGTGACGTTTAAGCGTGGGGCGGGGCCTAGGCTCAGGACCTGTGCAGTGGGGGAAAGGCAGCATGGCCTGAGGGGGGCCTCAGAGTGTGGAGTTCCGGAGTTTGGAGGTAAGGCCCTGTCTGAGGGTGTGTGGGCCGTTGGAGGGGGTTTCAGAGGGGGTCTCAGAGTGCCCCGTGCAGAGGTAGGACCCTGGGTGGGGGTGTAAGGGCGGGGCCTAGGCTCTGTGCTGCTGGAGGGAGCCTCCGAGGGCGTGGGTTTAGGCCCGGGAGCCCAACAGTCTCCCTGGTGCACAAGTGGGCAGGGGAAACGCTGGCCGCCCTCCCTTATGTTCCCCCGCCTTCCTGAGGGTCTCCCCAGTCACCATTGGACCCCTAACCGTGGGTAGGCCCCACTGGGTGTGGGAACTCCTCCCCCCACAGCCGCCCCTCAGGGGTGCTGGTCCCGTTTGTCCGGCCTTTACATTTGCTTCCCCTTCCCTTCCTCACACTCGCTCGGCAGCCATGCGGCCGGAGGGGGCCTGGGTGGGCAGAGGATCAGGCCCGGGATCTCAGCAGGCTCCCGGGCGCCCAGGTGGGCAGGGGAAATGCTGGCCACGCTCCCTTCTGGTCCTCTGCTCTCCCAGCGGTGCCCCCACCGCCATCCCCCTCCGGGCGTGGGATCCCTTCCTCTCGCCCAGCCTCCCCTCAGGGGCGCTGGTCCCATCCCGCCTCCACTTCTCCTTCCCACTCACTCTCCCGTAAGTCCTACCTGGTTGCTGGTGTTCCTCCAGTCCCCTTACGTGTCCGTGGTCCCACACCAGTTCCTGGTAAGTGCCCTAATGGTGCGGAGATTCCAACTCTGCCTGCCACAGACCACCTAAAGGAAAGGCCCATCAAGCCACAGCTCTGCTAAAAGCCTCCGTGACAGTAGTGTAGCTGGGCAGGGCTGCAGGCAGAAAGGTGGCCTCAGGGGAAAGGCTGGTTTTATTCCTGGCTGGAGGTGGAGAGAATGTTCTGGAGAGTTCATATTGACGGAAGGGGTTGTTAAACAGAGACCTCTCATTTATCTCAGGCCTTTGGTACATGTTTTTTTCTCATTCTAGAAAGTTCTTCATTCCACTTATTGTTTGACTCCTACCCTAAAGGAAGCCGTTCCTGACCCCCTACTTAGGACACTGCCACGGGCTCCAGGCCCTTACTCTGCTTCTCCTTAAAGCCCCTACCGCATTTGAACTTATGTTTGTGTGGCTATTTAGTTAATTTCTATAAATGCCGCCAAACAGTGTGCTCCTTCAATAAATGGAGCCTGTCTTTTCTCCCAGAGAAATCCCTACTCCCACCATAGAGACTGATTTGTGAATGCACAGAATGCACTTAAAAAAAAAAGTTAATTGTTATGTAAATTTATTCAAAGGGGGTCCAGATCCTAAAGCTCAGGTTCCCAAACACCCTGAGGCCAGGGAGTGTTTTGTTAAATATGCAGATTCTCAGACTCCACCCAGGATTTATAAATTAGAAACCCCTGAAGTGTAGACTGCAAAGTGTTTATAAGAAAGCTCCCAGGCTGAATCTTTTTTGGATGAGAGTTTGAGGACATCTTTCTTAGCGGATAAAATCTAGTCTCTGTACGCATTTGTTCCATTCAGGAGTGCTCATCCTGTACTCTCAACGAGTCGTTCTCTTCCCCCCTCCACCCCTGTTTAAAATTCCAACCATCACCCGCACCCACCTCACCGAGCATTCCGTATTTTTATCCAGAGAACTTGTCTGTCACCACCCACTAGTGTATAAACTCATGAGGGCAGAGATTGTTGTCTGGTTTATTCCTGCCACATCCCCATTCCCTGAACAGCACCTGGCGCCTAGTAGGCCCCCAATAAATGTTTGAATAAACAGTTTGCCCCATAGAACATTTAAAATATTCAAGGACCTACACCACTGGGAAAGGAGAGATGCTGAGCCACTGTAGCTTGAGATAATATTGACGTTCTCCTTTCATTTTTCTCTTTTTTCCTTTTGATTAGATGACACTTGATAAATTAGGGCAGCCATCATGCTATCTGTCCACATGTTGTTGGGTCATGTCCATGTCCTAATAGAAAGGCAATTTGGGCTGCTAATTTCCTGTCTGATCAGAGTAATTGAATTCAGATGGTGAGCACAAAATGCCTCTTTAGAGTACTCAAGACAACGCAGCAATTGATCCTCATCCAGTCTTCCTAACTTTTCTCTGGTGAAGAGCTGTGTTTTATTGTCTTGATATGTTGAAATAACTGGGAAGGATGGCTGAACTAGCAAAGTGAGTGGGAGGGGCTCGAAGGGAGGGGGTGCCTTTTTCCTCACTGGCGCTAGTGAAAACTCAGGGGTGAGCAATTAAAAGCTTTGGTTATATGTCACCCATAGTGCCTACTGCCTACTTGATGTGAATTAGACCTTCCAGTCAGAGCACTTAAGTCCTGTGCATGGACTGGGTACCAAGCCCTGGGTTAGTGGGGTCGGTGGCAACGGGGAAGAGAGAATAAGTCATAGCAACTGCTCTTATGAACTTGCAGATTAATGAAGCACTTTCAGTTTTATGCTTTATGTCCTGTCTTGGGAAAAAAAATGAGGTGGCTTACAATGAAGACCACAGGTTCATTATGACCACTTAAGTAATCACAATAGAAGAAAACATGTATAAGGAAAGAAGCCCATAAACCCTGAGTAGTCAGAGCAAGGCTAGTTTACAAGATCCTAAAACAACAGGGTTGGACAGCCTGATAATGATTACGCAGAGTCTTCCCCGTACTCTTAGACTGTTCTCTGAATCCCTCTGAGAGGTAATCCACTCTGTCCCATCCACCCCTTTCCTGAGTAGCTCTTTTTGAAATATCTATCAAGCAAAGATCTGTTTTCCACCCACTGATCCTACCCCTGCTGCTCCGGAGCCACCCAGGAAATGCCCAGTCTTTCTACACCAAGTCCATCACTGAGTACTTTGAGGATGTCCTCATCTTCCCTCTGTGTTCTCCCCACCAGCACCTTGGGTGTTTCCTCATATTACTTGCAAGCATATTGAGCCTGTGATTGTCCCTCATGTACCTTTTGCACAGTACCTGTTGCAGAGTAGGTGCTCAATAAACATCGGATGGACAGATGCCGCAGTACCCTTATTACAGGAGCTCCCTCTCACTTTGCAGAGGGAATGCGTGGTATTCGATTGGGAGTTTTCTTCCTCATGGTTCTGACCTTACATGTGGATGGGAGCTCATCTAATTCACAAATATGTTTTAGTCGTCAAGTGGAAGGTTGAACAAAGCCTGCCTGAAGGTCATAAGATGAGGGTCTTTCTCAAAGTATGGGGAGTTTGTTTAAAATACAGATGCCTAAGCTGACTTACTGATTAAGGAATGCTATCTGTGGGGCCCAGTGAATCTGCATTCTAACAAGTCCATGTGTACAATACAGTTTGGGAATCTTTTTAAAGGCTTAAAAAGGGGAAGCGTTTCTTAAAATGTCCCTGGGAATTCCTGAGACTTTTTCTAGGGGTTCCCAAGGTCAAAACTATCTTCATAGTAACACCAAGATGCTCTTTGCCTTTGTCACTCTCATCTCTCATAAACGTACCATAAAATTTTCCAGAGGCTAGCTGGTGGGTACTTTTGCAATAGGCTGAATGCAGAAGCAGCTAAGAGAATCCAGCTGTCTCCCAGCAGTCCAGACATTAAAGCCAGGCAGAGTGCCATCCTTCTTACTACATTTTCTTTTGTTTAGGAAAATATAGTTATTTATCATTAAAAAAGTGTTAACGTTAACAAGTTATGGGTTTATTACTTTAAGTGGATTAATGAATACATAGCTTTAGGTGCACAGTTTTAATTTCTAATATGTAAATGTTGATAAGCTATAACTCACACAAACAAAAGGCCTTTGGGATCCTCATTTTTAAGAGCATGAGGGATCTTGAGACCAAAAAGTTTGACAACTGCTGCTACCAAGAAACAGACTAAATTTGTTTAAAAAAAAATTTTCTCTGTCTTTACTCAGCTATATCAAATAGTTGATCCATATCCATTCAATTTGTATAAAATTATGGTTTCTGTTGGTATAAGTTCTGATACTTTCCCTTCTCCAAGGAGGCTGAGGTGTTTTTGCAGTATTGCAGCATAGAAAGGAATCAGCCACCAGATTTTTTTTCCTTGCTTAGAAAAAATATTTCATAATATTCCCCCACACTGACTCAAAATTCAGCAAATTTGAAGTCATCCAATTTTATGTTACGTGTATGGGGGAACAAAACCTCAATAGATGAAAAACTGTAAAACATCGGGGATTTAGCTTTGAGATTTCATGAGAGCACATATCTGTCTGGCTCCCTCTCTCTCTCATTCCCAAGCCTAAATCAGAACCAGCCCGAAGCCGTCTTATGATTTCCTTCTTGTTCTTCCCCATCCACCATGCGCCCCTTGAGCCAAAGGCATCTTCTAAGCAAAAGACTTAGCCTCCTAGAATAGCGCTTCCAAAGTGGGGAGACAGCAGTGCAGGGATAAATGTTTAGTAACTGGCTCAGAGCAGGCAGAAAGCAAAGCCCCGAGCTGTAGCATTTGCCACTTCCCATAGTGTAAGTGTTCTTGGTGTCACAGTGTTGGGAAGTGAGGCACCCAACAGGCTCTGGAAGAAGGAGCAGGAAGCTCCTGCAACCAAAGGCTCTACTCCTGGATCTGGCAGAGCCGGCAAATGTGGCGTTTGCCAGGGTAGTCTTCATATGCGAGCAGAGGAGAAAAGAGTACAGATGCAGGAAAACACATTAGAGGCCTGAGGACTCTCCTTGAGGACCTCTGTTTCTCATTCCCTTAAGAACTTGCACCTATAGTAAGAGATGCTGCCAAGAAGGGAGACCGAGACCAAGATTGAGGCCTGGATGCCAGGAGAGGGGTGTGGACCAGATGTTGAGCCCCAGTTTCTTCATCAATCTTATCAGAATAACAGCTAGCACGCTGGGCCACTGTGAAGACAAGACATAAATGTAGAAAGCCCATGGCACTCTGGCTCATAGTACGGTAAAGTCCTTTTTATTTTTATTTTATATTGTAATGGGTGCTTTTCTTGACAGAATGAGTCGACTCATTCTGAATTCAGGTTCTGACTACTTTTGTGCAGGTTCATCTCATGTTAGCATTTTTTTTCTTCACATCATTAGATTTGAATTGAATATTTAGTCACAGGAAATTGCTTTAAGTTCTCTGGGAGTCCAGAGGTAAGAATTCTATATAATAGATACAAACGGGTCTGATGTCAAGGCTAGATTTATTCTAATTAAATCATTGTAAGCCACATATTTTTATAGATCTGAGGTAGAAGAGAAAGTAAATACGTCATCTCTGAGGATTTGTTGGTGGGGATTTACATGCCTCCCGTCCACTGTTGAGTTTGAATTTAAAATATTCCCAGTGCCAAGAGGCTCCTGGATGCGCATTACAAAATAATTGTTTTAAAATTCTGTTAGGGGAAAACCATAGCACAATAGCTGAACTGCAAATGCCAGAGGTTAGGGAGAACGTAAACATCATTCAAACACCACACATAGCTGCCACATTCTGGAGATCATTGCTGAAAACTGGTATTAAATCTCACCTTGAAGTTCAGGGGCAATTTACCCATTCTTAATAATGGATCTAAATTACACTGGAAGGAGCTGGCTATTCAAATACATGGGGTTGGGACAATTGTCTGTACGTCTAGGAAAAGCATCATCAGCTTCCTACCTTACAACATACAGCAATATGCACTTTTAGATGGATATGAGATCTAAAAATGAAAAAAAGTAAAATATACCGAAAGGTAATACAGGAGCTACTAAAAATATAATCTTGGACTAGAGAAGGACTCCCAAAGCAATGCTCCAACCCCAGAAACTATAAATGAAAATATATAAGCAACTAAAACTCCTGTGTATTAAGATTACAAGACAAATGACAAAATGACGGGAAAATTTTGCTACATATATAACAGACAGTTACTGCCCTTAATATAAAAAGAGCTCCTGTAAATCAATAAGAAAGAGAAAAGTAACATGGAAGAAAATTTGGCAGACAAATAAATTACCCCAGTGCCCTGAGAGAGTAAGTCTTTCCTTCCAGCCAACCGGGAGAATTACAGGGGCTTCTCACTGCCTTGTTAGCCGTCAGTCAGGGCTGCTGATGGATGGATTTTCTTCAAAGCACATTTTCTTACTGTCCATGGCCTCAGTGTTGACAGGCCAACATGAAACCTCATAAACTTGGCATTCAACTAAATGAGATAATTAATTCTGCTAGCACAGTTATAGATATGGTAGGCTCCCCATGAGTTCAAGTTCTTCACCCTTTATTCATAGGTCGTTGAGAGGATTGAGTGAGAGACTGTGTGTTCAGAGGCAGGGAAGTTCCCTGCACACAGTGGGGCTACTCAGTAAATGTTAGTCCCCTTCCCTAAGGCCCTCCTTCATCCAGACCTCATCAGGGGTCCTCCACCCCGGCTGCATGTTTGGATCACCTGCCGAGCTACTGGACAACACCAATGCCCAGACTCCACCCCAGACCAGTTGAATCTGAACCTTTGCTTTTGCAGCCCTGTGCATTTAGAGGGGTTCCACAGGAGATTCTAACATACAGCCAGAGGAGATGCTCTACCTTAACATACTTTGGAATTTTCACTGTGGTTTAATTTATCCTTGAGGTTCCTTCTCCATCCCACCTTGCCATTATCTGCCTCTTTGCCTATTGAAGTCTTAGTTTCAGTTGGAAATAATCTCTTCCTCTCTGAACTCCTGTAGCATCTGTATCCATCCCATGCACGTGCCTTTTAATCATCTTTTGTTGTGATAACATATACTTGTGAATTACCTTCCTGTCTAAAATTGTGAGCTCCTCGAGGCCAAGGATCTTATTTTACTCATTACTGTATCTGTGTGATGTCTGCTTCAGCACAGGACAAACATAAGTCCTCACAAAGTATTGACTGGGTAACTGAATGTAAGTGAGTGAGGACAGACACGTGTCTTTACCCAAGCTTAGGACCAGTCACCATGCTCCCTGGGATCTGAAACCAGGCCCCTGTGGTCCTTAGGTTATCAAGTGCTCCTCTTCTTAGAGACAGCCTTATCAGCCAACTCAGCTGACACTTGTCAAAAAGTGTGAATTTACTGTCAGTCATGGAGTTGTTGTCCCTTGTGTAGTTGAACCAGATTCACTGTAGTTCTGGGATCTTTGTAAAACCCTCACTGTTGGCTTCTCATTTTGGATTCTCAGTCCTGAACAAAGAGATCACCTAGGGAGAGGAGACTTAAGCAGTCAAAAGCAGGGGTTGGTTCTAGATAGTGCTGGAGTCACTAGCTGTTTGACTTTGGGCAAGTTGCCACTTAGACCTCAGTCTCCCCATCTGCACAATGGAATAGAATACTGTTGCCTGCCTCACAGGTAAGAATACAATGAGACTGTTCACATTAATATATCTATCATACTACCAGGAACATCGTGAACACTCAGAAAAATGATGGCCTGCAGGAAATAAAAACATGGTTAAGGTTAAAGATTCAGACCACTCTGAGGAAAATTGGAGGAGAATTTTTTAGTGGAAGGAGATCAGGAACTAACATTTCCTGACCCAGCCATGTTCAAGGCTAAGAACGTCTCTGGTTAATTTAGTGCTGGAAAAATGGCAAAAGTTTTAAATATATAGTATATAACATAACATAACATAATGTAAAAATGTAATGAGTATGATTAACATAATAAATAGTATACTTAATAAATAATGGATATAAAATAATTAGTATATGATTAATCTAACATAAAATAATACAGTATAATATACTGTTACATAATATAATATGTACATGCCTTTTTTTAACCCTTTTCAGACTATGCTGAAGAAAACAAAGGCCAGAGTTTGGTAGTAAAATAATTTTGGTAGTAAAGTGAGGAAACCAGATAGGTTCTGTTGAGCTGGTTGCAGCTGTTTTGTGATTGTATTTTAATTATAAAAGGTCTGGCGGGCTTCCCCACACACTCTCCCCGATAAATGTTAGCTCTGGCTCAGAGGCCTTCTGTCTACACCCAGTTATTCTCACATGTGATTTCTCCCCCCATTGTTTTTTGTTTGACTTTGGAACACCTCCTTAACCTTTAGGGGAAGTACGTTTTGTCTGGGGGAGCAGTTGCCTCTCCCCATTCCCAGTGTTGGAAACATGAACTGGATGCCAGCTGACCACTCACCCAGACACTAGTAGCACTTTCCCCTCAGTCCAGGACCTGGGTGAGCCTCCATTCTTCCCCGTCAGCCCCAGGGGACCCTCCCGAGATGCTGTCCGTTACTTACCATACTAGGGTTGTTTTTTCTTTGACAAATACCTTTTCCATATTTGTGGGCAAACCGGAAGAGTCCTGTCTTCACAGCTTCGCCATCCTATATGGTATCTTTGTGCAGATATAATAACGGGCCCTCTCTGGGTATAGGCAGCCTCGTAGGTGTACATTGTCTAATTTTAAAATATTTTATTTTCTTGTGGGTGGACTCAGGTTGGTGGGCTGGATTTTCAGTCCCCTTGGCATATCCACCCTCTTGTGTATGTTACAACCCCTAAAACTATAGATAGTTACCCCTGAGGACACCTCTCCTTCCCTTCATCTACGAGGTGCTTTTTCTCCTATTTAGGGTCACATACATGAGATAGAGCTTCCAGGTTATCCTGGGAGTCGAAGGTACATGCGTGAAAAAGCCATTAGTGCTTGCAAACCCACAGGTTACTTTATATGTCACGCTTATTCAGCAAGAATCAGTGGCGCACTCAGGAAGCCCAGCGCAGAGAAAGACCCCAAAATGGCTGGGATGAAATCAGAGACTTCCCACAGAGCATAGTAATTTCCAGAGGAGCCCAGATTAAGATGAAGTGAATGAGACCATTGAGATACTCATCTTGGGGGCCCAAATCTTCAGTCATCAAGAAAAATAATATTTTAATGCAACATTTTAAAAACTCAAAATTAACGCCAAAAAAAATCCATGATGAAGAAAGTATCAAAAATTTAAAGACAGATCAAAATGAATGCCAAAAATCCATAATGAGCAAAAATCAGAATTTTACATAAAGGCAGCATCAGGATTGCTGATTTTTTCCTCTTAGCCTCAGGCTCTGATATGGTTTACCTTGGCATCATGACTGATCCTGTCTTTACTTAAAATTTTGAGGGTTTGTTCATCATGGATTTTCTGCATTCACTTTGAATTTGTAAAATATTACATTTAAATATTATTTATCTTCATGGCTGGGTTTTTTGGTACCTCCTTTCCATTGTATGGAAAGCAGGTTCCGTGCTCCCCTCAGCCTAGCCTGGTCCCAATCACTCACTGCCGGTTAGTCCCCATTGTTGAGGGCTGCCCGGGACACTGCTAGGAATTGAGCATTGCACCCTCTCCTTTTAATTCCTAACAGCCATGCGATGTGAGGTCTCTTATTAACAGAAGAGCAGACAAGGTCCACACTAGGTGGAGGAGGGAAGCAAGTTAGGTCTAAAGCCCATTGCTTTGGCAATGTTTAGCAACAAGGGAAAGGAAGACACGGAGGAAGCAAGAGCAGGTGCAAAGGCACAGGAGCGAGGCAACAGAAGGCAGCTCCCTTAGCTGCTTGGAAGCCGCCCCACCCCCAGATGAAGGGGTCCCACACAGCCAGCTGTGCACACAGGCCCTCCTGAAGGTGACATTTCCCACAGCAGAGTGTTACCAAGAAGAAAGCGTGCATCCGGGACTGTGTAAGGAAGCTGATTACTTAACCTTTTCCCAAAGAGTCTTCGACATATACGGCATATCCCCAAACGAATTATTTTTCCTTTCATAAAACTCAAGTGGACACATCTCCATTTCTCTGCAAAAAGAGCAGCTGCCGCGCAGTCACTCGAAATGCAAAGTCTGAGTGGAAATTAATGCTGTTGATGAAACCAGCAGTCTAAAACATTAAAGGATTTTGGACTGAAAAGACAGTGGCATTTGCATCCGTTTGAACATCCAGGAAGGTTTGCATAATGGAGATGTCAGTTGTACTTTAGGAGAAAAATCAACCTACCTGGGCTCCCATTAACTCTGCCTGCTAGATACAGCTCCCTTGCAGGGATGGAACACCACCATGCTTTGCCCTTTTGAAAGAGAAAAATATGAAACTCCTCCATTGAAGTGAGTCTTCAGCGAAACAAGAGTGAGACCCATCATGAGCTGGTGCCTACTCCCCCATCTGCAAGAACCAACACGGCAAATTTCTGCTGGAGTCCAGGACCAGGAAGACTTGCTGTCTGCATATAAATGTGCATTAATTTGGTCGTCAGAAAATGAACAGTACATAACCCAACCTTGGACCCTATTGGCCTCTACTACTAGAAATCGTAACATCAACTCCAGGACCCAGTTATATTAATCTCATTATTTTTTGGTGTCTGCTAACAGCTTCTCCTTGGGCTTCTATTTAGAGCAGTGTGTATCAGCTGTGGGCACACATCAAAACCATGCAGTGTGCTTTTTAAGAATGCAGATGCTGGAGCCCTATTCTAGTGTTAGACCCAGATATGGATATTTTTTTCATTTACATGTTCAAAGATTGCTTTGTCAACCCAGTGGAAAGACAATCCAGGGTAGACTATTAGATTTATTTCTAAAGGGGCAAAGAAAGGTTTTATGGTGACCTCACACTGTTTGATGTAACTAAAAATAAAACTAGCCTTGACTGCTCATAACTCAAAACCAGTGGAGGTTATGGCAAGGGAAAAGTGGATAATTCAACTCCAACTTATTTTGACCTGAATTTAGGCCAAATGGGACTTATACCTGAATTATTCAGAAAAATGCCCTGAGTTGCCCCTCAGTACATCTGGTACAGCTGGTCCCGTGTATATTCAAAAAGTGTTTTCTATGATTATTTTCGATGTAGCTAATGTCACCTTGACCAGATCAAAGTTCCCCAGTTATTTTTTAATATACAAGTTTATCACATCCCTTTTAATCATACTTGCTCTCAGTGGATATGAGTGATTGAATTCATCTATACAGCAGAGTTAACTTACAATGTCCTCCAGGTATTTTTCACTGCTGGCTTATGTGTCACCACCTTTGTTTACATTTAGTTCAGAAAGTACAAATTTAAGAAGTGGCAGGTTGTAACTAGACATAAGATCAATGCAGTGAGTTTCTGTTTAAGCTTTAACAACTCAGTAGCTGTCAACTGAAGCGTGAATGCAGACATCAGTAAATCCCAGTTAAAATACTCCAGTCGTAATCACAACAGGAGTTAGTGGTATTTTCTCCTCCACCCAATGAAGCTCTTAGAAGTAGCTTCATTAACATCTCATTTCTGGGTTTGTTCTGATTTTCTTCTCATTTTACCCCACTCTGGGATTCTCTGTCCTCTATCACGGGGTCACTTTTCACGTGGAGCTTTTTTAGAGCTGATGTCTTTCTGTTTATTCCTGCTGTCCGAGAACCCTCAGTCTCTCCCCCTGCAATTGCTTGGAGTGTGTCATTAAAGTGAGCAGCTCTCGGCCATAATGACATCAAGTTCAGCTCTATCTTTGTCTTGCTACCTCTGTTTCTGTTCTGAACAAGTCTGCCCAATTCAAAACTCAAGAGCTCTCCTGAATAAGGCCTAGCAACTGTCCTCACCAAGTTGGCAGTTTCTTTTGGATGATAAAACATGATTATGAATATTTGAATATTTGAATAGAAATCATTGGGATGCTCATTAAAAACAAAACAAAACAAAACACTGTCAATTAGTATTGCATTTCTGTGAATTGCCTCAGGGCATATTCAGAAAATCAGTATTGTAAAAGCTTGAACAGTTACATTAGTTTAGCTTGATTGTACACTGATTCTTTTTTATTTATACTTACATGGAATAATACATAAATAAGAATTGAGTCTTTTTTTTTTTTTTTTTTAACAAAACAAATGAGTTTGCTTTTGGAAGACAGTTTCAGAATTCCTGTTGGGTAATTAGGTCCCAATCCTTGATGCCGTGGGTTTTGGTATTGAATAAACGATTGAATCTATAATTAAACACATCCCTTGGACTGAAGTTACTAAGCAGGTAGTTGGGTCAATTACAGAACAACAATGAACACTGCATCAGGTGTTATCACAACAGTAATTACTGTGCAATATTATATTCTATTTTAAAACACTTTTTTAAGAATGGGTTATCAGTAATGGAAAATGCATGGAGCTTTTATGACAGATTTTTGCACTACACATTTCTGATAAGGACAAAATCCTGATAAGAGGTCAGAGACCTACCTTGCCATGTAAAATTAATAACTTCATCAAGTTATTTTTAACAGCAAATATTTATTAAATACTGTATTAGGGACTGAAGATACAAAGGCATGTGATCTGACCCATGCCCTCTGGGGCTCACACTCTAATTTGGGAGCTATAGCATGTGCAGAAAAAGGGAGATGTGGCAGCCTTGCCATTTGAAAAAGGAGCTCAAAGTCCCAGACAAGGCCACAAGACCTCACCATGTGAGCAGTCCTCTTCTTTGTAGACCTAGAAGCCTGATTTAGTGTCTACATCCAGAGATGATTTGTATCTTGGAGATGGACTTTTACTAATTAAACTCATGAGAGATGTAAGCCAGAATGCAAATGTATTCATTTATAGTGAGAAACCAAAGATTAGCTGGCTTCTGTTGATAGACAACTTTTAATTCAGAGAATTAAAATTATGTCTGGAGGAGTCTATTAATCTTGTAGAAAGCTAAACTCTTGTCATTGAATGAAATCTCTCTGTTGCAGAAATTTCTATAACTTTCTATGTGCAGAGGACTTTGTAGGGTGAATTTCTCCAACCAGCAGCTTTCCACATTCTTAGCTCTTTTTCCTCAGTGATGGTGCTTTCAATCCTAACATGTGTCCATAGTTTCAAGACACGCTCCTGTTGTTTGTGCTTCTTTCCCTCAATTGCCTTCTTCTCTTTCATCACATTTATCAGCCATGCCAAGCATTTCATTTGCCTTTTCTCTTTTAATCTTCACAATTTTCCTGTGACTTAAATTACACCCCCATCTTGCAGATAAGAAAATCATTTTTTACCGAGATTCAGTAACCTGGGTCAGATGGGCAGTGCCACAGTCAGGAGGTATATTCTGTGGTCAGTTCCTGGAGGATAAGTGTCAAGAAACGGTACCAATCATAGGAGTTCAGGGTGGGGAGGGATAAGCCTGAGCATAAGCAATGAGAATGATTTAAGGCCAGATATGTTTAGAAAAGGGGAGGACAGAAGACATGGGAGTGGGAACATAGAAGGGGTCTGTGATCTGCTAGTGATGTCTGCCAGAGAGGGAAGTGGAGGATATGGTAGCGGAAACCTCAGGCATTTACCATCCAGGCTGTGTGTTGGCAGTTCTCAATGAGCACTACACACACACCCCTGATGGGATGGATCCCTGTCATCTAGGTAGGGCACACAGTTTTCAAGACAGAGGTAATAGTTTTGTAGTGAAATATACTCTCACCAGTCTTCTTATAATTTGAATATTCTGCAACATATTCCAACTAAGTCTAATAGCAGACTTCATTTAGACCCAATAGCACGTAAACGTACACTCCCTTACACGGAAAGGGGACTTTGTGTTTCCATCATGACGGAACCCAGTTTTGTGATGGTTTGGAACATTCCATACATTGAGAAAAATTGCTGGAGAAAGTGAGGAGCCACTGGAAACTTCCTAAATAAAGAAATGGTGAAATCAGATATGTGTTTTGGAAATAGATCTGACGCAGACAGAATGAAGGAGAGAGGGATGCCTGGTGGGCTGTTCATCTGTTTTCATTGCAGTAGTACTGACAGGAGGTAAGGGGGGAAATGTGTGCATAAGAACAGGGAGATACGAGGGGAGGGGATGAATATAAGAAACGTGTTCTCAAGTAGCTCTGACTTACTTCCCCTGCGCCAGGACGTTGTTTTTCCTTGAACATTTTTTGAATGCCTGCTATATGCCAGGTACTGTTCTCAGTAGTTTTTGAAATCAGATGCCTTTGCCAGCATGTTGGAGAGAGCTCTTGATATAGTACAGTATATGCCAGGCTTTCAGTCAAATAGAACTTGACATACTTCAACCAGTCGAGGAGATTTCAATGTCAGATAGGGCTTTGGTGTGAATCCTTGTGAGTCTTGCCTTCTGCACAGTGCCCAGCACATAAATGCTTAATGTATCCCGTGGTGGATAAATGGACAGGTAACCAAAGGAATGGAGTAAACAGACTCATAGAAGGACATTGAAGCTCAACTTTTATATGCCTGAAACTATTTCAAAGTGATCTCTAGAGTCTTCTTGAGGAAGCATATTTCTGTATTCCAGTCTGTGCAGTTGTTAAAAATAAGAACAAAGGTGGAAGACACCAATACAGATAAAAATATTATTTATCTTAGAATGTAACAAAGCCAACAAGAATGATAGCTTCTGGAAGTAGTATTCTTCCATATGTAGCCCTTAGATAATATGTGCCTAAATTTCTGGAGTGCGTGTGTGAAAGCATGGATTCCTGGGCCCTGCGCCAAACCTACAAAGTTAACCCCTCACAAAGGGAAAGAGAACTTTGAACAAGCTCCTCAGTTCATTCTGTTGCACTGAAAACATAGCGATAATCACTATTCTAGAGTTAGAGACAAGCTTTTCGAGGACTTGAAAACCCCAGGAAGTAAGGATCTGTTATGGAAGCGGCTAATATGAGCTGGTGGATCTCCTTTTTTTGTTTTATTTTTTTTGCGGTACGTGGGCCTCTCACTGTTGTGGCCTCTGCCGTTGCGGAGCACAGGCTCCGGACGCGCAGGCTCAGCGGCCATGGCTCACGGGCCCAGCCGCTCCATGGCATGTGGGATCTTCCCGGACCGGGGCACGAACCTGTGTCCCCTGCATCGGCAGGTGGACTCCCAACCACTGCACCACCAGGGAAGGCCTGGTGGATCTCCTTTGAAAACCTTTTAAAACATCAGGGGCACTGATCTCTCTTGCTTAACCTTTGAACCAGAAGGACCTAAGGTTCAGGGGCCCAGATGGCCCCAGCATGAAACCCCCCAACACACCAGCCTCACTGACTATTGCATGAGAATGTCGCAGCTCCAGGATCCTTAAGTAAGAAGAGCCAGGGGGATTTTCACTCTATACAATGTGATGTCTTTTCCAATAGTAGTATTAACAGGAAAGTGTTATCTTTAGGGCATCTTCTTTGTTTTATGTATTTAGCAATAAATTTATATAACCTTTACTGCTTCTGAGTATAAAAGTAATGCATGTTCGTAGTTTAAAAAAATTAGAAAATCCTAAAAAGCATAAAAAGAGTAAAAATTACCCATAGTCTCACCAGAAAAAGATAAACACTCTCAGTATATCTCCTTCCAGACTTTTTAGTATGTGAATACACATAAACTTTTACCAAAATGGAATCACTGTTTTGCAGCCTGTTATATCCGGTCTGAATGGAGGTGATATCTTTCTAAGTCATGTATATCCTCATTTCTTAATGACTGCAGAGTATACCACAGTGTAGATGTTTCTCTTTATTATTTCCTTATTTTTGATGTTTGAGTTCTTTAAGTTTCCATTTTAGGCTGTGGGGAAAAACAAGATGAAATTACAGAACATTGTAAGGGAAGGTACATCAAGATGGAACTGCCCAGCTCATGTCATAGCCCAGAAGACATAGATTTCCCTGGTTGCTGTGCCTAAACTCTTGCTATTTTCATTTTTTATAGGAGGATCCCCCATTTTCCCCCCAGGTCCCCATCACTCACCTGCTTTTCCCTGGCATGTCATTCAGCTTCACCAGAGATTATCTTGCTTCACTTAATTATTCATCATTCATTGCACAAACATTTATCAAGTGCACCCTATGTGTCAGCACTTTGTGAGATCCTCACTTTATTTAGTGATTAAAATGTCTATGATCCTGCTGTCATTAAGGTTACAGACTAATGATAAAACCAGAGTCACTAACCAAAAAGGCAAACTTAGAATATGCCAGTCCCTATTACTGTAATCTGAAGTCCTGGCAATCCATGGAAGTTTTATTAGGTAGCTGTTGCTGTGTAACAAATTATCCCAACACTTAGTAGCTTAAAACAACACACAATTATTAACTTACAGATTCTTCAGGTCAGATGCCTGGGCATGGCTAAACTCTGCTTCAGGGTCTCTCACAGGCTGCAAGCAAGGTGTCAGCCACCTCCAGGCTCAAGTGAAGAAGGGTCCACTTCAGAGCTACGTGGTTTTTTAGAAAAACCAAGTTCCACATGGGCTGTCAGATTGTGGAGCTCAGGTCCTTGCTGTGTGTTGGCTGGATGTCACTCTCTGTTCCTTGCCATGTGGGCCTCTCCTACGTGGCAGCTAGCTTCATCAAAGTGTGCCAGCCAATAAGTAAACAGAGAGAGTGCCAGTGAGATGGCAGTCCCAGTCTTTGTAACCTGATCACGGGAGTGACATCCCATCAATTTGCCATATTCTGTTCTTTAGAGGCAGTTAAGGGGAGGAGATTACCCAATGGTGTAAATACCAAGAAGCAGAGATCATTAAGGACCATCTTTGAAATCAGTGCTGCTCTCATAGAACTTACAGTTAGTGATGAAACCAAAGCTGTTTAATGAAAAAGCTTGACTTAGAAAACACTCTGCAGTCTGAAGTACTGGGAATTCATGGAGCTTCACATTTAGACTCACTTTTAAGTTTAGGGATATGAAGAAATAGGTCGACATATTTACATTTCCTAAGTGTGCACACAATGTTATTTTTATGGGTTTTTGCAGCTTGCTGCATACACGTCTGTGTCAATATTTTCGTTTTATTTTCTCAAACCTGGGAAGTAGGAATGGAAGATGTTATCTCAAATTTAGAGATGGATGAACTGGGCCCTGGCAAGTTACCAGCTGAGTTGGCTGCATCTTGCTCCCAGTACATTTGTTGGTTCAACAAACGCATATGCACAAGTATTACATGCTCAGCACCAGACCAGGCAGCACGTGGGGTGTAATGCTGGACAAAACCACCGTGGCTTTTTCCTTCCCAGACCTAGTTCTTGTCAGAGTGAAATATGAATCAAATAATCTCCCCAAAAATAAGGTTTCAAACTTTAAAATTCTGCAGTGGATGGAAAGATCGTGGTTTGTGCAGTGTTTACATACAAAAAGTCATCCACTGCATTCTTAAAATTTGTCCACTTGACTGGGTGTGTGATGTTTTTAGGACCTTCTAGGAAGGATGGAAGGAAATGTACATGGTACTAAGATAGTTTGTTAAAGAAAACATAGCTGCCACCCTCTTTATATATTATGGATATTATTTCACAGGTGATGGATATGTTCATGGCATAGATGGTGGTGATGTTCATGGCATAGATAAGGTATATACTTATCTCTAAACTCATCCAGTTGTACACATTAAACATGTACAATTTTTTTATTTCAATTGTACCTCAAAGTGATTTTTAAAATAGGATTAGAACAACCATCAGTCACGTTTTCATGGATTAAATTAAAATTTCACATCTCAAATTAATTTTAAGTTATCATTTTGAAAGCCAGGTTTTAATTAAGCTTCCCAGACCCAGAATTTAAGTCAAAAATGTATTTTTCACACTGTACAATCAGGACTTCTTATATACCCAAAAATGAGTAAGTATACGGGAAGACACAACTTAAATTTTCTCCCAGCTCAGTCCTTTAACTGATAGCTATTCAGCAAAGTCAATTTTGCAAAATGTTGTAAATATCTGCTATTTACCAGGAACTGGGCGAGGAGAGACAAACAGGATCATGGTCCCTGATGTTAGGGGATTCATAGCTAATAAGTGGAATCCGACAGATCAAAGGAGAATTTCAAAATAAATGCCCTGAGAGGCAAAAGTAGGGCAAGACGGAGGAGGGGCACCAAGCCAAGTAGAGGTAAGAACAGGAATGTCAGAGAAGGCAATGAAGTGAAGATGCTTTTAGCTTCAAGTAACAAATCTCTAACTCAAACTGATATAAACCTAAGTGAGGAAAACTTTCGTCAAGCTGGGAGGTCAGAAGAAGGGCAAACTCCTAGGTACAGTAACTACAGAACTACAGTGGCTCAAAAATTCCATCAGTGTCTCAGTTCTTTCCATTTTCGGTGGCCACTGTCATTCCCAGTCTACCACTAGCTCTTGGCTGGTATCAAGGTGGCTCCAGCAGTCCCAGACACGATGACATCAGAGAGAGGAAGAGGGGATACAAGGACCCGGGATTCCCATGGCAGCTTAGATGGGCATCTTGGGTGGGATTGAGGGGTCAGCCTTCACAATTACCAGGTAAGGTTTTCCCCAAGGACTTTAGACCCGGCGTGTCTTATAGGATGAATAGGAGCTTTTCTGGTCTGTAACTGTTAGACATGGAGAGGGAACCACCTCAGCGTGTGCACACCCGTTGGCACAGAAGATCACAGTTGTCCTGGGAATTCCAAGTACTCTTATTTGACTGGACTGGAGAAGTGGTGTAGAGACCAGATGAGTGATAGATTAGTCTGGAGGGGAAGGTGAGGGATGGATTATGAAGAATTATGAAGCCACACTAAGAAATGAGGGTTTTATCTTGAAGGAGCTGGCAGCCCACTGAAAGATTTGAAGCAGGGGAGCACATGAGATTGGATGTGTGAGTTCAGTCTGGAACAACCCATGAAATGGATTGGAGGGTAGGGCAAGATCAGAGTCCTGGAGAGTGAAATTTTGTTGATAATTCTAGAAGGAATCTGAATGGGACCAGGTAACTTGTTAAGAGGGTGAGTTGAGGGGAAAGAGGGGAGCTCAAGGTGGTGATTCCAGTTTTTCCTGGGGTGATTCCCTAGAGGTCTAGATAAAAGTGATTATGCATTTGGGAAAATCAGAATCTAAGAGCTGGCTACTTAGATCAGACATCATAATATAGCGTGCATGTGAAATGATAGATACTAGCTCTCAATACCTATGGGATATTGGCCAGCTGGATGAATGAAAAGCTCTTATAAATGCCCTTTGGCATACATGATTGACCAAAATGAGGAACAGTGAAAATACTTGTGTTGTATAAGTGAGAAAGTGTATGTGATACTTATAAGCAAGGCGTGGAGCCAGGCATCTTGTGGGTTAATAGGCTAGTAATTAAATTCGTGTGATTTAAGCACCTTGGTAAAGCTGCTAATAAGGTGAGTTAGGCTTCAGTAGCAACTTCTCCCTCTTCTGTGTATGAGTGAGTGAGTGTGTGTGCGTGTGTGTGTGTGTGTGTGTAGTTCATCAACTCTTAAAGTGTTCAAGACAGAACTTCCCCATTTTGCATATTTTGCAAAGGAGCCTTTTCTTTAAGCTTCCAGTGTGTATAAGTGCAATGAGCTACGCATTCCCACAGACCTGCAAGCTTTTGTCTTCTAAAATAGAATGCTCCCATGTGAGGTCAGTTTGTAAAACCAGAGCTGACTCATTTGTAGTCAGAGGACTGTCCTGCTTTTGATGACTTCCCACTATGTAAGCATGGTTCACATAGAAGCAAGGAGTGAGTTGATCCCTTGACATAATTACCCACATCTGTTTCTAGGCATCCAGCTGAGTGTATGAGAGGACTGTTGACCACAGAGAGCCTCCTGCCTGGGCACTCCTGCCGAATCTCTTCTCTGGAAGGACCTTTTAATCTAAATGTGTACTGAGGAGTTTTGATGTCTTGAAGTTTTCATTCTAATCCCAGAATATTGTGCTTTGGAAGGATTTTGTCTTTCCTTTTGTGGCAACAAAATGTCGTGGAAAAAGCCTGGAAGTTGGAATTATCCCTTCTAAGCTTGAATCCTAGTTCTGCCCTTTAGCAGCCATGACCTTGACTCAGTGAGTATATAGGAGAAAAGGCGTGTGATTTGGTACCAGGCAGAAGAGAGTTTGTATTTTAGTTCTGCCAGTGAATAGCTATGTGACCCTAGACAATTAATGTTCCATTTTCTTTCATCTGTAAAATGGGGTTAATACTGTTTAATTTTGGTATTGATGAGGTTATGGCATACAGTAAAGCAGTTAGTAGAGGTGCAAGCACGTAACAGCGACTCCATATATTACAGGACCTCTTAGGCCCTTTGTCCTAATCTGAAACGTAGGAATAATAAAAATGCCTAACCTGCATTTTTGATATGAGCACTACAGTAATACTTCTGGAACAGGGTTTCTCACCCTCACCCTTGGCACTACTGACACTTGGAGCCGCATAATTCTTCCTCGTGAGGGCTGCCCTGTGCATCGTAAGGTGTATACCTACCAGATGCCAGTAGCATCCACCGGCCCCAGGTGCAACAACCAAGAGCATCTCCAGATACTGCCAAAAATCCTTGGTGGGGGAGTGGATTACCTCTAGTTGAGAACAGTGGTTCTAGAATATAGAAGAAAGTGCCTAGCCTTTTGGAAGTGTTCCATAAGAAAGAGTAGCCCTATTTCTAACCTATCTATAAAACTGTGAAAAGAAGTAAAGAAAGCAAAATATTGTGTTTGTTTTCTGAGCCCCTAGGTAGTAATGCAGAAATGAGAATACTGGAACAAATTAAACTTTTTTCAGCATGAATAAACTCTCCCAAGTTTAGCTCCAGATACAAACCACAGTTGGGCTTTGCTACCAACCTTCAGAGAGCAGTTGTGGTAAAGGGATTTTCAGTCATTTCTGCTGTAGCCTATTGTGTCCAGGGAGTGAAAACTGCCAGCCCCTCCCCCACTCCTCTTTGGATGATTGTGTGGGTCAAGTTGACTTCCATTGTAAGCACATGTGTGTTTTATCTTCAGCATGATTTTTTTTCCCTTTCAATTATTTTATTTTTTTAGCCCTTCCCCTGGGAGAGGAAAGGTCAGTTCAAACCTATTATCACATTCTCTTCACTGATCAAATCTTAAAGCAACAGGAATGTCACTTCAGTGTCTGGAAAGGTGCAGGGGCATAATTCAGTCACTTTATTAATAGAAATGGAGGAGGATTGTAAAAGGTATTTTTGTTAACTTTGAAGAGAAAGGAAAGATACTGTACCACACGCACACACACGCGCACACACACACACACGCACCCCTACCTGCCTTCTTTTTTTTTTCCTTTTCTTTTTTTTTGGCTATGAGATTAAATGAAGAAGAAATTTTCTTCTTCCCAGAAACGTTATCGCTCAGAACAGCATTTTAGCACTATTATCGTGTGTTAACATCTGAGTGAGGAGTAATTATTTTCCAATAATACATGTGCTGCACTTCAGCTGGTTATGGCAGGGCTTCCATGCTGAGATCCATGAGGTGTAGATTATACATTTCAGTACTTATTCAGAATATGTATTTTTCATGATTGATGAGGACTTTGCAGAGTGCCACCTTCATAATTTGCGTTTTTTAAAAAGTGGTTCTGTAAATCATTGGCATGGATTATCTCAATCATAAGTCAAATGGTTCTCATTGTAAGTGTTCTACAATATGCTTTTATTAAGTAGTTTATGGAAAAATCAGGGAGAAACATACTTTTAATATTTTATTACTATTCAATATATATTTTTTGCTACTTTAACAAACAAAATGCCGACTCTTATAATACCATTACTGTCAAATTAAAGATTAGCCTTTCTCTTCCCAAACACTTATATCTTGTGCTTAGCTCAAAACCAGGAATGACCTTTGAGTGGATTTAACAGGATGCTTGACAAAAAGTAAAAATTCTCTGTTTGGTCAGAGAAAACATAAACAATGAGGTTAAACTCAGCTTTAATAAGTCCCGGCTTTTTTTTTTTTTTTTTTTTTTTGGTAAGCTTTCAAGCCCCGACATAGAATTCTGGTCTTATCTCCTATAAAAAGACCTTCAAACTTGAAAATTACATTTGATTTCTTCATAAAGGGACTAGGAGTTTTTCAGTATGAGGCAAATGGCAGGAAAAAGACACTTAAGCTCACAAAGGCAGAAGACACTGTTACTTTAAAAGGCTTTAAGAAAATGTTAATGCTGAACCTGGATGATTTAAGATGGCAATCCATGAAAAAAACCCTTCTTGAGCCAACATTTTAGCTAGGGCTCTGGCTGGATGAAGAAATGGAGCCCTTGCTTATAGGAGATTCCCCTTGGAGTGTGGAAAGTTTAGAGCTGGGTAGAAACCAGGGGGAAGAACTGAGACTCTAGAAACACACGCCTATGTGGAAGCCAGCCTGCGCATCTTTGCTAGAGCTGAAGCTAGAAGTGGTGCTTACTCAGCTGTTGGAACCTCAAGAAGAAAATCCGTAAGCTGCAGTAGGAATTTGGGAAGGCTCCAGGGAATCCAGGGCAAGGGAGGGAACGAGGGAACCAGAGCAAGTCATGATGGGTTGGCTGCCAAGAAAAACCCCTCCTCTGTCCCTGAATCTGTTCCTCCTGTCACCTCACTATGCCTCAGTCCCCAGAACCGCCCCTCACTTGGTTTAGGTGCTTATCCCTCCATATTGTAATTCTCTTCTGTTTTCTGTTGACTTTGCAGTTTCTTCTGCATGAATGTGAGCCCTGTAAGCATCAAGCTTGTATCTGTTTTGTTTACAGCTTTATACCAAGCACTTTCCTACTGCTAGGCTCCAGAGTGATTTTACCATAATTAAGGCTGAGATTGAATTGGGGGTACTAGGAAGTTAAGAGAAAATCTGTGTCAAAGTAAGATCCAAGGGGTGAGATCTCTGTCTTCAGCAGATGTCCTTTGAGGTGTGATTTCAGACTCTAAAGGCACCACCTTCCTTTCTTTTTTTTTTTTGTTTTGTTTTGATTTTTGTTTTTGCGGTACGCGGGCCCTCACTGTTGTGGCCTCTCCCGTCGCGGAGCACAGGCTCTGGACGCGCAGGCTCGGCGGCCATGGCGCACGGGCCTAGCTGCTCCACGGCATGTGAGATCTTCCCGGACCGGGGCACAAACCCGTGTCCCGTGCATCGGCATGCAGACTCTCAACCACTGCACCACCAGGGAAGCCTCACCTTCCTTTCTTAAAGTGGGCAAGTGCTGTGTCTGATTCTGTCCCATAGAGATCCTATACGAAGGGTATGAAATAACTCATGAGTGCATTGGCTTCAGCCTTCTGGAAGGGGAAGTCTTTTCTCTCCATAGGACTTCCATGGGATTTTTTTTTTAACTTTATCTTTGTGGGCTCCAGAAATTCTTCCAGACAAATGACTGCTTCATTTCTGAAGTGGTGATTGATCCCTGAAGGGATAATTCTCAGCGAAGGTGTCTCTCCTTCATCATAAAGGAATAGAAAAACATTTATAAAAGGGAGACAGAGCTTCAGATGAGTAGGTATAAAAGTTCTACACAGGGCTTCCCTGGTGGCGCAGTGGTTGAGAGTCCGCCTGCCGACGCAGGGGACGCGGGTTCGTGCCCCAGTCCGGGAAGATCCCACATGCTGTGGAACGGCTGGGCCCGTGGGCCGTGGCCGCTGGGCCTGTGCGTCCAGAGCCTGTGCTCCGCAATGGGAGAGGCCACAGCAGTGAGAGGCCCGCATACCGCAAAAAAAAAAAAAAGTTCTACACAATATAAATGGTTGAAATGATATGCATATGTTAATTAAGAATTCCGACATACTTCTTTTATAACGTCCCTTATGAAAGATAGACTATTTTCCACATTTACTTTGTGTTGGAAGTGACAGATGAAATTAATATGCTTCATAAATTGCCCTCACGGAGGGTCAATTAACAAGTGAACTAACCTTGTGAAAGTCATTTTGAAAGACTAGTTATGTCAACAATATTCCCTGTCAAATTAGGTAAAAGTGAGAAAATTAGAAGGCTGTCAGATAAATAACAGTCTAAGATACTGAGTAATTGCGTTTTTGATAAGGTAAATTAGTTTCTGCAGTTGTTGGTTGAGAAACAGGAAATGAATCGCGGAATTTCTGAAGATTTTAAAACCGTGTGTGTGAATATACATGTGTGCACATATGTGAGTGTCTGTAACAGATGTCTGTATACTTCTGCACACACACATATGTACAGGGAGGTGGAGAGGGCGGTCATACAAAGGTTCAAATTGGAAGGAAGATGGGTCTACAGTCCTTAGCCACGTCCATTCCCCGTTCCTCCGCCAAAGCTCTTCTCCTTCAGGCACTCAGCCAACTCCCACCTCTCTGTTCTTTCCTCACTGGACTCCTTTTCCCATCATTTCTACCTCTTTCCCTCAGTCCTTCAAAATTAATCCTTGTGCATGTGCTCTGGGCTGGGCAGTGTCCTTGGCCATGGACAGGCACAGTTGCCCCTGCCCTCATGGAGCTGACACTCCCGTAGGAGGGAACTGAACTGAAGCTGAGGCTTTTTCCCTGCAATACATTTACTTCAAGGCTGTAAAAGTACCAGGGAAACAACCCCACTTGGACCTAGTTTGGAGACTGAAGGAGCTACGGCAGTCTCGATTCCGTGGCTATTTTCAACCCAAGTCACAGTACAGATGGTTCCAGAGAGGCCCCAAAACACACACAAGGCACTCTGACAGAAAGGCTGTCCTTTGCCAGGGCAGACGCAGCTTGGCCAGGCCCGCTTTCTTCCTCCCTTCGGTAAACGCTTCCTACAGGGAGCTCCCTTCTCTCTTGCCTCCTCTGACATCTCAGTTGCCTTTGTCAGAACCCTGTCGTGGCTGCGATGTCCCGCTTGTGCCAGTTAGATCCTTGACTGCATCTCAAGTTCCTATTTGCCATATGAATCAGAGCTGAAAATTCATCTGAAGTCTTGGTGGCCTGTCCCCATCCCTCTATGACCTCTCTGAGACTTGGAGCAAGTCCACTCTCTTGTCAGGACGTGTGCTCCCCGTGTATGAAATGAGGCTGCTTTGCAGCAAGGAGATTTGTTAAAATTTTTTTTTTAGTAAAAGTTGTTATATTTATGTGTACACCAGAGCCCAGACACCCATATGTACGTGAAGCAAATGGTTTGTATCAGATCCTGTTCCTTCCCCTAGACTATCTCCCTGTGTCTCCCCATAGTCAGGGAGTTTCCAAAGCCATATGTACTGCGTCTGTGTTTGTATAATGTATATACACACGTATTTTCACGTGCATACACAAACAGTTTTTTTCCTAGGATCCCCATTTTACAGAGTCAGAAACTGAGTCTCAGTGGGGCGACGTGAGTTGTGGGAGGCCACACCATAAGGACTGGCATGGGGGTTGAACCCAATCCAGTTTGATTCTAAGACCTGTATTCTCTGTGATGCCCTGAAGGGTCATTTCTTCATAGCTAACTTCCTCAGCTGGGACAAATACAGCCCCTTCCTAATGAAGGAAGAATCTTAGGAAGTAATATGCCCCCGCATTTTGTTTTCTATTGGCTGACTGACACATTCCTGCTCCAAGGTCCGTTTTGTGTTTTCTGCCCTTGGTTGAACAATCCACTTCTCTCCCTGGTCTGACCCCTGCAGGCAGTTGCAGAGGAGCTGGCCAAGCTTGTACGCATGCAGATGTGGACCAGTTCCAAGTAATGTTCTCTCATGAGCTGCTCAAGGTTCTGTGATTGAAGGACAGACAAGCGTTGGCCAACTTAAGCAGTCATAGAATCATTGGATGAATGCTGGCTGTATTCTACTACACATTTAAAGTCTGACAGGTGGGTCTCATAGAGGACAGGAATAGGCTCACTTCTGGGAATTCCAGCCAGAAACTCTTGAAGACTCTTTTTTTTAGGCAGAACCAGTGGAATAACTCCTTTCCACCCACCTTCCATCTAAGCGTCCTTTGCATCATGGTTCCCGTTTCTGGGAGAGAGCCTCTGATTGGCTTAGGTTGGGTCACGAGCCTGCCTCTCTTGGGCAGGACTGGACAAAATAACATTGTGATTAACAGTCCCACCAGAACCACGGGGCGGTGGGGGTGGGGGGTCAGTTAACAGCCCAAGGATAAGCAGTGCGCTGTTACTTATAGAAGGGGGTCAGGGATACAAGAAAGTCAAACTTCCAGATATCTCCCATATCATATCATGAAACAAAATAAAACCAAACAAGCTTAATTGCTTATCTGTTACTTGTGAACCTACGCTGCAAATCTGCATGCACAGCTTGGCAGCAGTAAAGGTAGCAGCTTGTGGGTGTGACAAAAAGCCAGGAGTTCAACTCAGAAAATCTGTACTTAGGTCCCAGCCTGGCACCTCTTGCTGTGATACCTTGGTTTTAGAGTGCATCATGCCAGAGCCTGCTGTAAAGTGCAATTACCCCAACCCATCTCTCAGGGAGTTACTGGGGGATCACATGAGATGCAGCTTCTCGAAGTGCGTGGGAAGTCGTTACTCAGCTCGTCTGGGTCTAAAGTAGGAAGAATTGACATTAGGGTCGCAAATAGCAAGTGAAGCCCAGGAGCATGTTCACAGGTTTGCACTGTTTTAAACACTTGTAAATATCTCTCCTGGGCCATTTACTTTTGTATAGTTGAGAACATTGAATAAATAACAGTCGTTTTTTTAGAGGGGAGTCTGTATTTCTTTTTTTTTAAATAAATTTTTAAATTTTTGGCTGCATTGGGTCTTCGTTGCTGGGCACGGGCTTCTCACTGTGGTGACTTCTCTTGTTGCGGAGCACGGACTCTAGGCACGCGAGCTTCAGTAGTTGTGGCTCTCATGCTCTAGAGTGCAGGCTCAGTAGTTGTGGCACATGGGCTTAGTTGCTCCGTGGCATGTGGGATCTTCCAGGACCAGGGCTCTAACCTGTGTCCCCTGCATTGGCAGGCAGTGCATTGGCAGGCGGATTCTCAACCACTGTGCCACCAGGGAAGCCCTAGAGGGGAGTCTTTGAATTATGAAGGACTGGCAGATTTCACAGCTATTGATATTTTGACAGATGTGTTGGTGACTTGAAATCTTTGAGTTGAAATCTTTAAGTGCAATTATCTTTGAAATTGTGGATGCTGCCAATGTAGATATTGATGACCACCTTGATATATGCAACCTTCTCTATACACTGCCCAGTGTATCATAGCCATCCTTCATATGAGCATTGCCACTAACCTACGGCCGGCAACTGCCTTTTCAGTAATTTTGTTCCACACTCATAACCCCATAAAGCAATAAAACCCCTCACAAAAGATGAGACTGTCATTTTCAGAAGTTCTCAGCCCAAAGTTGAAGAGCCTCAGGCCATGGGAGGCTTTTAGAAGAAGTATTGGCATAGGGTATTGGGTGGGCTGTGCCAGTAGATGACTCTCAAGGATTTTCACCAACGTAAAAGATTGGAAGTCCCTGGCATTACCAATTTAAAAAGCGAGAGTTTTAGAGGGACACAACTTATAATGAATTATAATTGCCTTATTTTCCATTATTTAGTTGATGTTAAACAACAGTCTGGAATTGGCTAAGGAAGAAGAGTTATTTGAAATATGTGCTGTTTTAAATAAACTGATCCTGACTTAATGAGCTTTTACAGGGTTTTATGCATGACTTACTACCCATATTACATTGCTAAGGTAAGCTGCTTAAAACTGTGGTGCAATGTGATGTTTTTCAGTTCATTCGTCTGTTGCATTAATGATGGAATGTATTTTCCAGCACACAAATCCTATTTATGATCAAGACATTGTTGTTCTGTAGATCAACTTAACCCCTTACACAGTGTAATTTACCTGCTGTCAAATCTCATTTGAAGAGCTGTTGTCTGGCATTGCCCTAATGAAAAACATGCCCAAGTGTAATGAGCTATGCGTGTTGTGTCTAGTATTATTTATTTTTAATAAACTTTTGTTTGCCCCACCACCGCACTTTGGGATACTGACAATCTATAATGTTTTCCATCTTCTTCTTCTTTTTTAACCAATTATCTTCCCAACTGGGGTAATGAGTCACAAAAGTCTGAATATTTCTGTTCTTCTCAGTGTATCTTAATGGATAACAGCTGACTCGAGAAATGTGCAGGAGAAATACCAAAATGATGTAGCGTTAAAACGAGACTGGTGATTAATAAGAGAAGTAATTTTCTGAACTAGCATAGCTGGGGTGACACGTAAAGTTAGGTCAGCTGGTTTCAGGGACAGAGGCCACTCTTGGGTTTGGGGAGCCTGGCTGGTTTGTGAAATGTGGTCAGTATGCCCCATCCTGGCTAGTACATCCCCCGAGATTGCATGTCAGTGTGTTCATCTGTGCAAGTTATTGAAGCCACTTCCATTTGCTCAAATCACACGGCTGCCCTTCACCTTTCCATAGCCCTTTCTAACAATATACACCCAATGGACACCTACCCTTCATTACAGGCAGAAAATCCAAGCCGCAGATCGCTAGGGGGTAGTTACATCATATACACACAGAGTTTATGCAAAGACAAATATTGTGCTTTGAAACATGGAGAGAGAGAACCATGTCAGCCGTGTGGGTGTTTCCTCCCCTTCCTGCTCAGTAGACCCTGCCCTTAGTCAGGGGAGGAGCAGCCCGAACCACTGCTGCAGTCTGAGTGAGCATCTCAGAGCTGTGTGTGAGTCCAGCGCCTGAGACGTGGTTCATTTTGTTCATCTGCACCCTATGGAGATAAGCCCACAACTTCATCTGGGACTCCGCGGAAGGTCAGCCATCTGCTCCGACAATAGAGAAAAAACTGAGAGATGCTTCTGCACTGTACTTTCTGCATGAATTTACTGGTTTCAGAAGGAAGTTTTGCTGTAGTCTTCACTTCGCATGTTGATTTTATGTCCTAAATGTTGCATAAGACACTACCTCACTCTCAGAGCTTTGGGGCCCTGTACCTGAAATGGGGTTCGTGCACAGCTAGTTGATGGTGCCTGTGGGTTCTTGGGCATTTTCCTTCTCATCTTCAGTCTCTGCTCTGGGCAGCGTGGTCTATCTTAGGGCGTTGGAGCTTGAATCCACGGTCCACCCTATGTGTCCTCGGGCAGGGCACTTACCCTCACCACAAAATGGGCCCTCCTGCTGATGTTACAGAGCAATGGTGAGGAGTATCAGAGTTCCAGAATGCAGAAGCATGTCCACCACAAAGGGAGCCTTTCCATGTATGATGCTTCTTATAATTGTGACCATCGTGGAAGCCTGAGATTCAGCACTTCTACTGAATCCAAAGCAGACCCTTAGGTCCTTTAGCAAAGTGAGGTCCATAGCACTGAGAACTACATACAGGTGGAATTGATTTATCTGAAGGTGACTGATGTCTTAGCAAGCTTGTGCAGGGGGCAAAGAAGTAAATCGAAAACAATAGCACAGAACCTTGGAGCCAAAGCTATGCATATTTAAAGCTCACCTCCAACACCACTGTATGTGTGCTAATTGTTTCTTTGACATCACCTGTTTCCTGTCTCTGAATAAGTAGTGATAGGTGTTGTCTGGCTTAATAATACTACATAGGACCTATAGACATGTACTTGACCATTTATGCTTTGTGAAAGATTTTCTATTGAGGGAAACAATATATTGAATATATTACAAACTCTGGATTTAAAAAAAAGAAAGAAACAACCTAAGCTTTAGGAAAACTTTGATCCTTTCCTCAAAGTATTCTCTTTATCATGGAGCTCTGAGTGTTTCTTTTCATATTACCTAGTGATGTTTACTCTGGGTAAACCATTTGAATCTTGTGGATTCAAACAAGGTTCTTAGGTGACCATCAATTTATATCTACATTATTAGTGTTCTTGTTATGCTGGGTGTATGTACTTTCAGCTCATTTACTCATTTATCCATCCAGTCGGCCAAGATTCCATGCCAGAATTGTGGTACGTTCTGGTTTAACATAGAAAAACAGACAGAAAATGGTCTTTGCCCTTGAGAGGTTAATATTTTGAAGTCATATACTAAAACGTACATACAAATACTGAATAAATACCACAGTAATTGGCACGCCAACCAAGTTCAATGGGGATCTAGTGTAAACTATTGCAGATGTGTCAAGGCTCTGGATTTTCAATTCGTCATAAACTGGGAGAAAAAGGGAACAATGTCAAAGACAGGCAAGGCTACCCCTAGAGTTGGAGGGAATCAGCCTGGCTGTGAATACCGGCTCCAAGGTGGGAGTGAGGCAGGTGGAGGGTAGTTGGATGCAATCATAGATGAGCTAGGGAATGTGGTCCCTGGAGCAGAGTAGTTAAGGCTGCTGAAAAGGCTTTAGGGGGACAACTCTGCAGGAGAGAGGTGAGATGCATCACAGGCTAACTCTTTACATTTGGCACTCTGAACGGAGTCTAATAATATTAAAAATACCAGCAGCACATGCCCTCTGCCTGGAATTCCACCATATATTTGATTTTGTTCTCATGGCAAGACTGTTAGTTGGGGTTTTTACTGCAAAACAAAATGGCAGTGGTTTACAGCAATACATATTTATGTTTCTTGTCCCCATACCTACTGGTCAGCTGAGGTTCATCTGTGCTGGGCTGTATTCCAGGTTGGTTTAGATTCCGATAAATCCCAAGTGCTTCTTTCTTCTTGAGCAAGTGACCACCCAGCTCTAAGAACATAGCAGAGTGAATCTCGATCAGGGCTGACTGTGGTTTTCAGGGATCATTTGGCAATGCCGGGAGATGTTTCTGGTTGTCACAACTGGGAGGAGGGGGTTGTTACTGGCATCTAATGGGTGTAGGCCAGGGATGCTGCTACACGTCCCACAATGCTCAGGACAGTCCCTCACAGTAAAGAATTATCTGGCCCCAAATGTCAATAAAGCTGAGGTTGAGAAACCCTGTCATAATGGATGGCGGAAGCCCAAGAGGCCAAACTAAGCTACATGAGCACATTCAAAGCCTTTGCTCATGCCATACCTGGTTGCATTTCATTCATCAAAGCAAATCGCATGGCTAAGTCCAAAGTCACTGGGGTCAGGCTGTATACTCTTCCAGCTCTCCTGGAGGTACATGGCAGTGAGAGCCGGCCAAGAGCCGCAAATAGTCCTGTCTAGTGCAGCAATGCCCCCATTCACAGATGAGGAAACTGAGGCCCAGAAAAGGCTGAGTAATTGGTCCAAGGTCACCCGGCTAATAAGTACCATGGCTGGGACTGGAACCCAGGCTTTGTCCTAGTCCCTTCCTAGGTGGTCTACACTGCTTCTATTATATTTGGATTTGGAGTTTAGCCAAAGGGGAGATCACTGGAGGCAGCAGCCGTCAGCCTCAGTTTCCTCTCTGTGTAATGGGGGTAGTAAGTTACCTGTCCCACAGAGTAATTGGAGGGGTTGAAAAGATAGCAATGTTGATGATAATACAGTGTTTAAAACGTACCAAGTATTTAATAAACGTAAATTGCTGCTACTGCTGCTCTTGTTGAAAGAGACAAGGTGATGTGGGGTTCATTACCGGTGAGGATGCTCTTCCTGGGTTTTCTTGGATGTGAGTTGTCTGGGGAAATTGATCCACCGCCTTTCTTTTTTTTTAAGTTTTAAATCATCCCATTTGGTGTACCCTTTTGGTGAACTTAAGCATTTGGAGGTTGTCTGACCTTCAACTGTTGATTAAAAGTCATGTCTACTGTTAAAACTGAGTTATCTCTCTTTCATCTTCTAAAGGCAATAAGCTAGGGATTCACACGGAATTTAGACAATCAAAACCTTTTGAGGTTTGATTTGCATGAAAGATCCCAAGTGAAACCTTCTGATTCTGTCTGTTTAACACAAGTTGCTGCTTTCATTCTGTGGCTCCGACTCAGCCTCTAGGACATCCTGAAAGCAAGCTCAGTAATCCCAGTGTGGCACCCTGACTCCTGCTTAGAGGCAGTTACCAGCTCAATGAGTTTGCTGCATTAGCACCTTCCTTGTGTGGTTTCATGGAAATCAAAGGAGGGGGTTGCTTGCGGAGTTCTGGTGTTGTCCTTCTGAACCTTGGGATTGTCTGCCAGGAACAAAGGGCCAGGCGGAGGTACTCTTGTATACCAGCGGTTTTCTCTGTCAGGGGTCAGACAGTGGTGCGACCTCTCTCTTAAAGCCACTGCTGGCATCTTATGGGCACATTTGGTCCAATCCAAATGATTGTTCCAGACCCTGTGCTGGGTACTAAAAATTGGAAATGGGTAAGACCTTGTCCCCACCTCTGAAGAGTCCCCAGAGACGAGAAGAAAAATCAAAACCAAAAATCATTTTTCAGTCATTACTCATTAAGGTATATACGGAACTATATGAAGGCAGAGTATAGGCAGACTTTCGCGAGAGAGGGGTGCCCAAGCATGGTTTGCAGGATGGAAACGGGTTCTCTAGGCAGGCATCTTACAAAGTCACACTCCTTCCCTGCCTCTTGTCTGTCACTTGATGACACTTGAGAAGGATATGTTTTATTTTGGTGTACATCTTTACCTACTAACATGATAACTGTTGTTCTCCTTTAAAAATCTTTGCATTTTCTGGTGTCAGCGGCTTGACTTCTAGAATTTTCTTTGACATTCCCTCTGTTCATTGCCCAATGTTTGCTGCCTGGCAAAGGTAGCATCCCAATTTTACTCTTTGCAAAGTAGACACTCCAGAAGTCATCAAAGACATGAATAGAAAGTAGGTGAATCTATTTCCAGTGAGGTTGTTCCTCTTGTCCTAGCGTGAGCACCCCTTTTTGTTGCTGGGTGTGTGAAAAAAAGAATGAATTGAGTATAGTAAATCTCTATTTACTATAGAGAATAGTAAATCATTTCTTCACGATTTACTTTTTGGAGAAGCATAAAATATTGTAATCATCAATATTTTTTATTAAGAACAAGGAGAATAAGATTTAAATTACTAAACAAAACAAGTGATAAAGGAGTGAAGCAAGTTTCATAAAACATCATGTCACCTATGCAAAGCTGTAACAGAACGAGAGAAGCAAAAAAAAAACATGTCAGGTAAGGGAGAAGATGGGTGAAGAGAAAGAAATTGCTGATGGATTTATGAAAGGACAGGAAACGCTATAATAGGCTCTAAGTTAATGAACAGGTCAAGGTTAAAATTTAAGGGATAATTGAATGGATAGCTGTTTCCAGTTCTTCACCTGCTCATTCAAAATCTTCAAAAACTCTAAGTAAATGAAGTGATCAATGCCGCCCACCAGCAGTAGGGCACAGGCATGGGAACTAGGCTTTGGGGACCACTGCATGTGGCACAACTGGTCATACCTGGGTTGGACTTTGGCCATCTTGGACTATATATTCTTGATAAGAATCAGTCCAAGAAACAGGACTTCTTGTCCAAGATCCATTTGGGGAAAGTAGACATTTTTGAGACCCAGACATTGCTAGCATGTGGCAAGCTGCATATACAATGAAGCATTTGTCTGATTTAGCAGTAAAACAAATAAGTCAGAACAAATGACAGAAATCAGGTAATAACTTTAAAATGTTTATCACCTGTGAGAGCGTTGTCCCGCTAATCTCAATTAAAGCAAACAACATTTAAAAAAAAAACCTCTTTTATTTCTATGACAAGTGATTTTTCTCCTGATAAAATACTCTGAAGATATGTTTTTCAAATAAGCAGTGCTGGAAATCAAAGAAAGTAAGAAATCCAGCTACTTTTGAGCTTTTCTTGCCATTAGAGAAAACAGTTTTCAGTTGCAGATTAGAGGGTGTGGACCAGGTATGCGGAATGAGAATAAAAAACTATCACTTCCAGCCAAACAGCCCCAAATCGGAGTCCGTTAGATTTTTGGCTTGGGTTAATAAAAGTTACTGAACTGATTTAGGAATGCAAGGGTTTAGGAACTGTGATGGAATAAATCTGAAAAGAAGAAATATCCCAAAGTCAATATCTTAGTTTGAATTTGAAGTCTTTAGAAAGTTCAAAATTATTAAAAATGTGCTAAAGGAAACGTAAGCCATATGATGTTCCCAGGTAATACTGTAATGAGAACTGAAGGTTATTGAAACATTTCATAGAGTTCATTGACAAAGTGCGTGGAATCCAAAGAGAAGGAGATTGAAAGTAAGGGGCCCTGCTGCCGTCTCACCTTATCGCTTTGAAAACTAGTTTGTAAAGGGCTCAGCCTGAAGATCCAGAAACAGGCATCAATCCCTTGTGGAACAGTGGTCCATTATTAATATGCTAATTTAGGCCAGCTCACCTGAAATTACCTTTCTAAAGTTGACTTTGTCTTACACCACTTTCTTTACAAAGTTGGCCAGAAAGCTCTTGGCAATGTATAATTTCACAGAATTAATTAGTAGCACAGCAAATTGATCAGTTTGCAAGCATGTCACACATCATTCATTGGCAATGGAATTATTTAAATTGGTGTTGACTGCTAACAGCTACACAGCTATTTTTCTTGCAGAATACTGAGGTAGGAAAAAAAGGAAATGACAAACATCATCTTGAATCCAAACTATAGAAAGATTTCCTAACTTTGGAATTGAAAGGAACTAAAGATTGCCCTGGAGCCCACTGGTCACAGGTGTTATGAGCACGAATACCCATGACTTAGGAAGTTATTGCAAATGAGTGCAGGTATAAGAAAACCACAGGGCAAGCATGGAAATAAAGTCTCACTCAGCCTTAGTTTTGGGGAGAAAACCAGGGGGAAATAGAGAACTGTTTAAATGAGAGTTACTGCCATCTTAGCAGGTTGCCATGTAGAAATGACAGCCACTAGGCTGTAATACCTTCTTTCATTTTTTTTTTCCTGGAAAATCTGGGAATCTGGAGTCTTATTTAAACACTCCTGCTTTAAGATGTTGGGAAACAAGTTTTTAAACATTGTAAGGACTAACTCCTCGTGCATATGTCAGGACCGGATTCAGCCCACGGGTTACCAGCAGGAGGAGGCCTGGTTTAGGGGCTCTGGATCAGCTGGGTAAGGCAATCAGAGAGGGCGGGACCTTCAGCATGGCTGGGCAGGACCTTCAGCGTGGCTGGTTTCCTTCAGACGGGAAATTCACTTAGTGAAAAAATAACCGGCCTTAGGAAAATAAGGGGCCCAGAGCCCTGGCATAATTGAGAGGGCTCAGAAACATCTGAGGAGTGGATCAGAGGCCTCCAGCTACAGACACAGTATGTCTGTCGATGAGATTGGAGGTGAGATTAGAGCCTGTGACATTTGCGGGCCAGAGTCTCCCTGGAGCAGTACTTTAGCACAGTGGAAGCAGCGCTGGCTGCCCTCTGCGGGGACGGCAGCGATGAGTGAGGCAGACGCAGGCATCTTGCGATGAGGCCTTTGCTTCAGTAGTGATGTGGCAGCCAGAAAGCATAAGTGAATGTCTAGCTTCGGGTGTATTGCTCATGTCTGTTTTCTCAAAAACACAAGCACAAATGCCCTCTGGTACATTCATTGTCCAAAGATTGTTCATTGACTGATCGGTTTCATTTATTCAACCGACAAATACTGAACACATAATATATGCTAGAACTGGGGAGACAGATGAATACAAAACCAATTTTTACACTCAGATAGTTCAGGGTCTAAGAGGGTCACAGCAGTACCTGCCTGCAAACAATGCCCAGCATCTCTGCAGGGAGCTAAGGGCACCCAAGGAGGCATTAATTCTGGCTGTGTCGAGGAACATGCCAGAGGATGCAGCATCTAGACTTGCTTTTACTAGTGGATTCATTTTTAAAAGCTTCATCTAGCCTGTGACACTACAGTCATTATAATGTCAGGACCGTCTCCTACTTTCTCAGTACCTACAGGTTATAATTAAGCACGGATATTCATAGCAGTGATTCCGAGCCCCTCGGGAGTTAACGACTTCCTGAATTTTCAGAGAAGGACTACACTTTGTTTAATTTAGCTGGTATTGAGTGTTTTTCCTTGAGTTTTAATTCTCTGAAACCTGACATACACATGGAACTACTGCTCTAAACGTACTGCTCTATCCTGAAAAATAACTTTCTATCCATTTATCTAATTTGCCCTATGAAGGAAATTGGTCAGGTGTTACTATTGCCATTTTGCAAATGAGAGAAGGGAGGTGATGGTTGGCCTACGGGCCCCAAACCCGCTACGGCCATGACAGATCCAGGATTAAAACCAGAATCGCCTACTCTCAACCCTGGTTCTGAAAAATAAAGTTAAGTAGAACCTACCATTCTCTAAATGTTCTGAATAAACTTGAGTTTTCATCACTGTTATTTCTTAACAAAACTCACTGCCATAGTGCACACCATCATCAACTTTTCCCTGAACGCCTTTCAAAGACTCCCTACCAGACTGCCCAACCCCCTCTTGGACCCTTCAGTCCAATCTCCACACATCTTCTAGAATTATCTTTTAAAATTCAAATCTGAGTTATTCCCTCACCACCATCCCCTACCTCCTGACCCATAGCGGTTTCACTTTTGATGGCTTTATTGAGGTGCAAATTCCCACACCTTATGTTGAGAATTTAGCTAAGCTACTGCATGGCATTGCTGCCTCCTTGGCATCTGTTTTGTTTGACCAAGCAGCCTGCAGTGACCTTAACCTGACACCAGGTCCTCGTACAGGTGCCCACCCTGGAAAACAGCCCGCAGAGTCACAGGCGTGTGTAAGTTTCTGGCGTGACTTCTCCAGCAGTCCATGCCTTCCGTATTCTCCCCTGAGTCCCAGGGCCTTCCCCTTGCTCTCCTCTTAGATAAGACCCCTGTGAAGTTACCAAAACCCTGCTCTTTTGGTTTGAATTTGCCAGTCTGGCCTTAGCCCAGGAACCCGACACCACTTCACTTTCTTTACTTAAGTAAAGGCATTCACCCCAGGTCCCGTTGCTCTCTGCCTGCACTCTGCCTTGACCTCCCCATGGGGCCCCTCCTGCAGGACTTGTGAGTAGTAAACGTCTCTATTTCAGTTTCTCTCATGGTCTGTCATTGAACCATGGCTCACTATCTGACACCTTGTGCTCCACTTAACAAATGATACTTTAACAGTCATAACACCGTACACTTCACTCATTTAAAGTATACAATTCAGTGGCGTTTAGTATGTTCACGGAGCTGGACCACCACCACCACAGCCGTTTTTAGAACATTTTCATCACCTCAGAAGAAGCCCTGTCCCCCTTAGCAGTCACGCTTCCTCCTCCCTGACCCTCAGCAGCCGCCAGTCTACTTTTCTGCCTCTGTTGGTTTTGCCCATTTTGAACATTTCATACAAGTGGAATCATAAAAAACATGGTCTTTTATGACTGGCTTCTTTCACTCAGCATAATGTTTGCAAGGTTTATCCACGTTGTAGCCTGTGACAGTGCTTCATTCCTTTTTACGGCTGAATAATGTTCCATTGTATGCATAGGCCACGTTGTGTTTATCCATTCACTGTTGACGGACATTTGGATTGTTTCCACCTTTTGGCTTTTATGAATAATGCTGCTATGGACATTGACATACATGTTTTTGTGTGGACCTATGTTTCGTTTCTCTTGGGTGTATGGTTGGAAGTGACCTTGCTGGGTCCTGTGGTACCTCTATGCTTAACCATTTGAGGAGCTGCCAGAGTGTTTTCCAAGTGGCTCCATGAGAGGGTCTTAGAGGTGCTAAGTCACCCTGAGGAAAGAGACCAAAATGTTTCACATCATCTACAAGGCCCCACGGGACCTGGCCCTGCCCACCTGTTCAGTCCCAGCCCATTTCACTGTTGCCACTTTTCTCATCTGCTCAACTGCACTTCTGTGCAGTTTCTCAAAGGTGCAGGCTCTGTTCACACCCTCTCCCTCCTCTTCCCTTGTCAATTTCCCCCAGAGAGGCCCTCCCTCAGCTTCCCCCAACCACAGTCTAAGTGGGATCTCCTTATTACATCCTTCCTTGTTTAATAATTATTTACATAATGCTAATTTAATTCCACTGAATGGTGGCTCTAGATAAGCTAAAAACAAATCTTAAGGCTCTGTTTTTAAACTACTGTAAATGAAGGACCTTGTGCAGAGCTCGAGGTATAGTAGGGGTACAAACATATGTGTTGAATGAATAAATAATGAGAGAGAGTTTAGTTAAAGAGATGTCCAGGTGTCAAGTTGGGCTTATCATCTACATCAAAATTCTTATTTCTTCCTGGGTATTTCTCTGCTTCCTCCTTCTGCACTGAATGTTCTAGAATATGGGTCAGAAAACTTTATCTTTAAAGGGACAGATAGAAACTTCCCTGGCGGTCCAGTGTTTAAGACTTCACCTTCCAGTGCAGGGGATGTGGGTTCAATCCCTGGTCAGAGAGCTAAGATCTCACATGCTTTGCTGCCAAAAAAAACCAAAACATAAAACAGAAGCAATATTGTAACAAATTCGATAAAGACTTTTAAAATGGTCCACATCAAAAAAAAATCTTAAAAAAAAATAAATAAAAATAAAGGGCCAGATAATGAATACATTAGGCTTTGTGAGCTACACAGACTCTTTTGCAGCTATACAACTCTGCTGTTCTAATGTGGAAGCAGCCTTAGACAATAGGTGAGTGAATGAGCGTGGCTGTATTCCAATACTTGATTTACAAAAACAGACAGCAGGCCGCATTTGAGCTGGAATCACCAATATTTGATTATCTTTGACTTACAAAATCTGCAGCTTCCTGTGGTTCAACGTAACAACTCATAAGAGAAGGGAGATGGCAGATAAGTTATGGTTCGTTAGCACTTACCCTTCACACAGCAGTGTCATGCTTCCTGGGCCATTTGCTGCACCATCTAGGTAGCAGGGAGAGCTATACACCTACTCATCTCTGCAGGCCCAGAAGCATGCAGAAAGGGATGTCATCAGCAAAGTAATGAGTTGCATTGGCACTTTCATTCTGGGCTGACCAGGAGGCTTGAGGAAGTTGGGTGTCTCTTTGCCAGGGGGAAGCTGGATGGCCCAGAACAAAGCCAAATGCAGGCTGACTGCAGCGTGGATGCAGAGTGGACGATCTGTACTCTGAAGCTTAGAACCTGTGCACCAAACTGAGGTGGGGGCATCTGGCCAAAGGAGAAAAGGTGGAGCAATGTGGATGGAAATCCAGAAGAATCTAACACGATGCATCTGATGATTCCACAGTCACGTCTGGCTGTATGAGGCATTTTCTCGCACAAGCAAAAAATCAGAGAAGAGATGCTGAGCTAAGGTTATAAGAATGGTAAAGAGGGGTCTATGTAAGACATATGAGTCAATTCTTGTAACTTGCATTTGCCTCATTTATAAAGGCAGGGACAGATGGGATCATTTTGGCGAGCTAGAATTTGTATTAAGTTCCAGTTGCTTTATTTTCTTTCATTTAAATATGCTTATTAGTAATATGTGTGTCAGAACAAAATAATTTTCTATCAGTCATTGGCAAACAGTGAATAATCCCATGTAAAATATGTTTGCATATTTTAGACAGTTGTAACAACTTCACTGAACTTGGTTTCTTCCTCTGAAATAGGCAGAACGTGCTTCTGTTGAATCCTTCATGCACTGCCTTTTAGCTGGATTCACCCTCAAGGAATTCTTGAAAGATAGGTGTTATTTCTCTCTTGTATATTGATCTGTCCTCTAGAAAAAAGAAACTTCCGTGTAAACTTAAAGCCTTCAAATCATCTATTGTTCATTTGTTACATATATTGAAAACCTACTATGTGGAAGGCACTGTCCTACTGTGCTGCGGGAGCCAGACAGGCACCCCTTGTCCTCGCGAGCACACTTCCTAGTAGAAGTGGCCGAGATTAAAGAAAGGACTGCATGGTAGGCCTGTAATAAGAGCAGGAGATTAAAGAAAGGACTGCATAGTAGGCCTGTAACAGGAGCCTGGAAACAACATAGGGACAAGGTTTGGACAGTGATGGAGGGAGGGCTAGTTTTGATCAAGCAGTTAAGGAAGGCCTCAATTTTGAGGGAAGTTGTGAGTGATGAAATGAAGGAGTGAGCCCCAAAAACTCCTTGGGAAAGAGCATTTATAGGTGAGGGAACAGTATTTTCAAAGACCCTGGAATGGAAGTTAACAGGCTCGAAGAACTCAAAGGAATGTGTGGCTGGACTGGAAGGATTCTGGGAGAGTGATGGAAGATGTGGTCATGGTGCATCCACGGTTCATGCCAGGGACTTGTAGGCCACAGCAAGGTCTTTGGACACAATCTGTGTGGGATGGTTGAGAAGCAGCAGAGCAAAAGGTCCAATTTGCATTTTAAAGGTAACCTGGAAAGCTGCGTGGGGAACAGAGTGTGGGTGTAAGAGTAGGAGCAGAGAGAGCAATTAAGAGATACTCGTAGCAACACGGGTGAGAGAGGGTGGCTCAGCCAGAGGGTAACAAACAGATTGTGAGAGATGGTCAGATTCAGAGGAGAGAAGGTATAGATGACAGGACCAGCTGATGGACTGGGCGTGGGGAAACAGGACTGGGCATCAGGTTGATGGGCCACAGTCTTCTTCAACTCAGTAGCTACACCACCATTCACCTAGGAACTCATTTTGATTCCTCTCTTGCAAAGACAGTGTCAGAGTTTGAAATGCTTAAGCAGAAAATGGGGAAGATGAAAGGGGACCACTCAGCTGCATTCCATTCTGGCAGTGATGAAAACCAGGTGGTCCTGGTTATGTGTGTTGCTCATTACTGCAAGGGTTTTATGCATAAGTAGCAAGCTTCAGCTTTTGCCCTGCTAGTCAACCTGCCCTAACCAAAGGCAGTCTCTGTTGGGTCTTAGCGCCTTCTGTTTGGCAATAATATGAGGAGAATTGAGCTGTTGCAGAGGAGCTTTTCCCAAAGTGCAGTCTTTAGGCCACAGCATCCGAATTACTCAGGATGACTTAGCATAGATTCCTGAGCCTTGCTGAGAACCTACTAATCCCTGGGGTTGGGTCCCAAGAGTCTGCATTATGCACATTTCCAGGTGATTCCCATGCAAATTAAAGGGTTTCTTTAACTTACGGTAAAAAAAACACATGACATAAAAATTTCCATCTTAACCACTTTTAAGTATACAGTTCATAATGTTAACTGCATTCACATTGTTGTGAAATAGCTCTCCAGAACTTTTTCATCTTGCAAATCTGGGGCTCTATACCAATTAAATAACGACACCCTTTTCCTCTCCTCTCAGCCCCTGATAGTACCATTCTCCTCTCTGTTTCTATGAATTTAACTACTTTATTTTTTTTTAATATTTAAAAAAATTTTTGGCCCTGCCACTTGGCTTGCAGGATCTTAGCTCCCTGACTAGGGAGCAAACCCGGGGCCCGGCAGTGAAAGCGCCAAGTCCTAACCACTGGACAGCCAGGGAAGTCCCTGAATTTGACTATTTTAGATACTTCATATAAGAGGAATCATACAGTATTTGTCTTTTTGTGACTGGCTTATTTCACTCAACATAATGTCTCCATGGTTCATCCATGTTGTAGTAAGTAGCAAGATTCCTATCTTTTTAAAACTGAATCATATTCCATTGTATGTATATATTCCATTTTGCTTATTGATTCATCCACCAGGGGGCACTTGGGTTGCTTCCACCTCTTGGCTATTATGAATGATGATGCTATGAATACAGGTGCACAAATAAAATTTTAAAAGCATTGTTCTCTAACATGAGAGAAACTTTCAGAAATGGAACTGCTCTATATCTTGATTGGGGTGATGGATATAAGCGTAGAACTAAATACACAGGCATATGTGCATGTACGCACACACAAATACAAATAAAAATCAGGAAATCTGAATAAGATCCAGGATTCTATTGACATCAGTGTTCTGCTTGCGATCCTGGACTATGGTTTTATAAGATGTTACCAATGGGGGAAGCTGGATAAAGGGTGCAGGGTATTTCTGTGTTATTTCTTATACCTTCAGGTAAACAAAAAATTATTTCAAAATAAGAAGTTTACTTTAAAAAGAGAGCATTGCTGTCACTGTCCTGGAGATTAGAGTGTGCCACCAAAAGGGGGGACCCAGTCTGGAAACGGAGGGTGATAAAGGTACGCCTGGGAGGGCAAGGAATCCTAGACATTGTTCCAAAGGAGAAAGTGGAACAGGAATTGAGGCCAACCCAGAGGGCTAAGTGGACCCAGGGACGTGCAGTCCAAAGCCCAGACAGCAGGACCAATATAGCAGCAATGGGGACCTGGATGTCTGAGGAGAGCCAGAAAAACAACAAGGTCATCTCGCAGCTGAGTTCCCAGAGTGTGGGCCTGAGCTGGTCACTGACACCTTCCTCAGGTCACATTGGTTCTGAGTACAGGGTGGGAGAGAGAGAGGGAGGAGAAATCTGGCGCAGGCCCATGAACTTGGCTGAATCCATTCCTCACATGGAGATTGAACAGAGGTCTTGGCACCAAGAGGCTGGTGTATCTTCTTGATTCTAAATGAGCTTCAGTTTCCTACAGGCAGCTTCTGCAGCATATCAGCGACTTCCCTGAGATGCTTGAGCTTGTGAACCTTCATCAAGACCATAATGTTCTAAGGATATTTTTCTTGCTTCACAAAAAACTTAAAGGATGCTGGCAGCCACTATTTATTTAGCACTTGCTATGTGCCAGATGTTTTGCTAAATGCTTTACAAACGTCAAGTATTTTACCTCATGACAGCCCCATGAGACAAGTCCCATTCTCCCATTTTAAAGATGAAAAAGTTGAGATTCTAGGAAGGTAACTGAATAGGTTTAAAATCACAGAGTTGATAAGGGGTAAAATCAGGGCCTGGAGCCAAGTCTCCCTCAACCCAAAGTCCACGCTTGGAGTCTCAGCTCTTTGCTGGCTCTCAGAATTTATCAGTGAGATTAAAAGTGAAGCTTCAAAGAAGAAGCAGACATTGATAACAGTGATGGTTCAGAAAATAAAGCTGATGAGACCAAGTTCCATATTATAAAGTTCTGTCAAATGCATGAGACTCTTTTTTTATCCAAAATCAAAGACCTGTGAAGTTGGGAAAAGCCAACCACCCTCTGTTTTCTACCATAATACTAATGATCTCTTATAAACCTAATGTTCCCCTGCTTCCCGTTAATCATCAATACTAAGAGATGCTAGATGTCCTAAAGTTTAACAGGTTCCCGTAACTCCCCATTTGTAATAAACTATAGCCAATATGTAGTCAATTTCAAAATAAATTTTATAGATTCTTTTTTAACTGTGAAATTAACACATACCCATTATAGGAAATCCAGGAAAGTGTAGAGAAGCCAAGTTAAAAAAAAAAAATTACCTGCAATAAAACCACTGTTAATATTTTAGTATAATTTTAATAGTGTAACGTCTTTGCCTATTTTTCAAAAATTTCATCATGTAGTACTACTTAGCAATTGGATTATTTAATTCATACAACGAACACCGTGCCATTAATATTTTTCCATTCCCTCAAGTATTTCTGCAATGTAGTATTCTTTGTGCAAATACCAAAATCTATTTCATCAATATCCAGGTAGAACATTCTGTTGTTTGTAATTTTTCCTATTTTTAAACAATATTGAAATGAGTATACATGTTACTAAACACCCCTTATTCCCTGGCACACACATATGACAAGTAAAATCACATGTTTTCAAGACTTGTGATGCATATTGACAAATGGCGTTTCAGAAAGATGTTTTAGTATCATCAGTCATGTATGAGATTTGGTTTTCTGACAAGTTTGTCAAATACTATTAGGTTTTTCTAATTATTTTGGCAATTATATAAGCAAAAAGCCATCTCATTTTAATGTTATAATATATTTATTGCTTTTTTCTTTTCTTGCTTTGCTAATTGTTTTTTTCCCTATTGATTTTTAACAGCTCTTTGTGTATTCAGGATAGTAGGCCTCTGTTTTACATGACGCAAATATTTTGCTTAGTTTTCTGTTTATTTATTGTATTGTAGTGATATAAAAAAACTTGCATTGAAGTAGTTTAACCTCTCAATAATGCACATAATAACTTGTGCCTTTAATACTGGTTTAGAAAGGCCTTCCCTGCTCTATTACATAAATATTCAAATATTCAAAAAAATAGCCTTTTTTCTTCCTAATACTTTAATCCATCTGGATTTATTAGGCTATAATTTAAGTTTTTATATTTCAACCTTAATTTTGAAGAAAATCATGTTTCATAAGACATTTTAATACTTATTTAACTAAATGACTTCAGATCTGTAAACTAAAAAAAAAAAAAAGAAAGAAACGTATTTCATTGCTTTCTATTCCTCTGAATTTCACTTTAGGAAGGGAGAAGGGCAAGTGAAAATAAAATCACCCATAATTTTCTCCTACAGCTTTGTTTTTAGAAGTATTATATTTCTCATCTTTGCACGAAAATCCCCTTAACCCTTGTACATATCTTTAATGGATCTGGCATAATTCCAACATCCATGATTTATATAAATTCTACTTGAACCAATTAAAATTTTCAGCCTGTGTCCCCTCTTGGCATAGAGGATATTCACTGGGGCTTTACCCAGGCTGCTTCAATAAAATTATTTTGAATATCTGCATAGATTTCTTCCACATAATTAAAGTTACTTTCAAAACTTAAATAGAAAAATGCCCTCAAAGTCCAGCGTGGTTGTGAGCATACATTCATAAGAAAAAAAAAAGTGTTTTCATTATGTTTGGTGGAAAACATACTTTAAAAGTAAAATTTCACATTCACTAAAGAAATACTACGGCTCTAAGCAAAGCAAGCTTTTCAAAGAACATTTGATAATAGTATCAAGATCTTTAATTAATAATTTAACAAGTAGGAAACTTTTATCACCCCTTTGATCATTTTTTTGAGGGAGCTGTAAACACCACATCCAGTCCATAAAGGGGAAGATTACACACAGAGCTGTGTAAATGAAGGTGGAGGAATGTTAAAAAGGCTAAAAATATCTTTCCCCTGGGAACTCTCTAGGAGTTGGTCCATAATGAGATTCAACTTCGATAAATGAATAAAGCTGAGAAAAATAACTTGAATATGCAAACGATTGGTATCAAAGAGAAATCTAGATTACTGTAATAGGAAAGCAATTTTGAGGGGGTAATGGCTGACACAGAAGAATTGAATCGAGGGTACTGTATCCACATTTGCAAAAGTCTAAAGAAAGGTCTGTTGGGAGCGAACAAATGCCCAAGTCGCCAAACCTCATCTGATCTAACAAAGCTTTGTTTAGAATTTCCTATGTGTGTGCTACACACACTCGCTTATCTTTTTATTCCTTTAGCAAAGAGAAAAATGACATTCTAAACATCTTTGTTACATGCGCCAACTTAGATACGGAGAAGTGAAGTTCCTTAATAAGACAGGCTCACCGTGTGACCCAGTTAGCCTGGGACAGTCTTGATTTCCACCTGTTGTTGTGGCTTAATTGTTGATAGTACCTGCTTTCATTCTAAAAGTTGTTCCAGTTTGAACAATTAATGATGTGGCCACAGTATCAATTTTCTATTGCTGCTGTAACAAGTTACCACAACTGTAGCAATGCAAAACAACACAAATTTGTTATCACGTACTTCTATAGGTTTTGAGTCCAACATGGAACTCACAGGACCAAAACCACACGCCAGCAGGCCTGCATTCACTTCTGGAGGCTATAAAGCAGGCCTTGGCTTTTCTAGCTTTGGGTGGCTACTCACACTCGGCGCATGACCTCTTCCTCCACCTTCAAAGCCAGCAATGGCTGGTCAAGTACCTTCTCTCATCAAATCACCCAGACTTTCTTCTCTTCCCCTCTCTTAAGGACCCTCATAATTACATTGAACCCACCCAGACGATCCACACTGATCTCTCTATTTTAAGGTCAGCTGATCAGCAACCTTAATTCCCCTTTGCCAAGTAACCTTACATATCCATAGGTTCTAGGATTAGGACATAAAACTCTTTAGGAGGGTCATTATTCTGCCAACCACAGCCACTTTATAGGTAACAGAGCTGAAATTTGAAGGCAGGCTTTCTGATTCAAAGTCTAGTGTAATTTCAGTGATCGGTGAGGATGTCTTTGGTGGAAAACCCTTGTTTGGTCTTTATGAGATGTTGGTAGGTGGGGAGGGTGTGAGAATTGCAAACAAAAATTCAATAAAAGTATCTATCAGCCTTCTTTACTCGAGGCACTTAATTTTGGAGATCATCTGTTATAAATAATCTCACAATAGCCTACTTGTGCAAAATCTCTGTGGGATTCTTCATCTCCATAGAATTTTTATGGAATTTTTTTTTAAAGCTATGAACATCTTTGAGGTTCTCAGGACATAGTTTCAACTGCCTTCCAGGAATATCATATCAAGTTTAGATTCCCCTAACATGGAACCTGGTGCTTATTTCACACACCTTCATAGTCATTGAGTCTCGTCTTTTCTTTATCCTTCTCCTCTATGGAGGCAAATGCTGGCATCTTATTTTTCATATGTGTTTCAAGATTTTGTGTAAATCTGTATGTCTGAACTTGTAGTCACGTATAACTGGAGATGTCTAATATTTGTTAGACATTTGTATATCCCTAATTGAATGCAGTGAACTTCTAGTTAGCATTTTGCATCTCTAGCATTATAACTATTCTTATTATAAAAGATGGTATTTGGAATGAAAGGAACAAGGCCCATCTTTTTGACTTAGAAATTGGTTCAAGTAGAATTTCCTAAACAAGTATTTCAAAGCAGCATCCACGTTGGAAAACATTTTAATGTCCCAAAGAGGTAACTTGGAGGGGCACCTACTCATTTGGGTAGGAGACATCATATCTGTGTCCAAAAGAGAAACTGAGTCACGTTATGTTAGAGTTATAGCTAATAAATTCTCTTCATTTTCTGTGATGTAAAAGCCTCTGGTTGAAAAGCATGTGAACACACACGCATTCCACTGATAACCAGTAGTTTAACTATATCATCTCAAATAAGTAATTTACTGTGTTGTGTATGTTTTACTTCATTTGAATATTTAGCCCAAAGCAGAATTATCAGAGTTCAAAAGGTCACTGAAGTGTTTTCTAAATTATTTTACTTCAAAATGACTCATGAGTCTATAGACTGTGTATCTCACACTTTGTTTCTTATCTGATTGATCCAGGTTTGACATCTGTTACTGGGGTCACATCTCGTAGAAAAAATATTGTGTTTTAAGAGCCAGTGTCTTCATTTTGGCCTTCACCCAAAAAACCTTGTAGCATGTTTTTCATCAGTTCATCCCTTTGGATCAGATCACAGTATCAAATTTTGTCTGACTAAGTTGTGTCTTTCATAAACAGAGCAAAGAGAATAAGCCAAATGAAGGGCAAGATGTTAATAGCTTGTTGTGACACCAAAGGCCAGTGTGCTTGTACGTGCTTTGTAATTTGGCTCGTTATGTTTGTGTTGCGTTGTTTTTTTAAGGGATTCTTGTCTACGCATGTGCACCGCCCATCTCCATTATTATGGTGCAGTGATTGGTTTGAAGAGTCATCAGTTTGCATGTTGTGACTTGATAGTTCCCACTTCTGGTGGAGACACCCCCAAAATATGGAAGGAGAATCGAGAACCTAGGAAGTGGGGTTCAGGAATGGTGGCCGAGGGGACCCAACGTGCTTCAGCTAGAGCTCCTCTGGCAGTGTAGCTTCCATTCTGACTCCTGTGGTTTTTCACCACCTCCTCCCCATTTCAGAGGTCAAGCTCCCTCTCACCCTACACACAGGACTCAGTGACCTGGTGTCCACCTACCATGGCCCCTGAAGTGGAGTGATTAGTTCACGTGGTACCTTCATGTGGTACCTTCATGTCTCCAGTGTTGCATAAAGTAATTTTGCCTTAAACAGATTAAGAGTGATTTGCATACCTTGTTCCCCTCCCCATTTTATTCACCTTGGTCATTTGAGAGCTACATTTATAAGAGGTCCAAGTCTTTTCTTTTCTTTTCAGAAAGTCTGTGACATTCCAGAAGGGAACATGTTGTAGTTAGGCTGATGCTATAGTATTTCCCAACTGTCACTTGTGGCAGGGTGTCACATTATACATAAAGGCTCATGGTGTGTTTTATTATGTATTTTCATATGTATTAGGAAAAATTTTAAATAAGCTCACCATACCCCTGAATTCATGGATAATTTTGCCTTGGAGGAAAAGTGAAACATAACAATCTATGTACAGCAAAACTATTAAGTAAATAACATAGTAAAGAGGAATTTTAAAAATGTAAGGGAGGTCCATGAAAGAGCATTTAGCAAACAAGGGCACAGTGGGGTTTGGATCCAGCTGGATCACAAACTAGCTTTTAACCATAGACCAGGTCCTTAAATTTCTCTGAGTTTTGCTGCAGTGGGTATTTCTCCAGGTTGTTTTGAGCCAAATGAGGCAACACATAAAAAGCCCAGACATGTATGGGACACCAAATAAATGTTAGTTCCTTTCTTTCAAAAGGCAAGTAATCAGTTTAATGTACTTGGGTGTTGTTTACCGCTGTGGTTCTTGTTCACGAGTTAAGACTGCAGAGTCAACTGGCCTTCGGTCCATGGAGCCTGGGACTGACGGTCAGCTCCTGTGTGCCAGGAATGGAGAGACAGGACAGATGGCCAAAGCTGAGGCCAAAACTTTGGACTCCAGTCTCTTAAAGAGGGATTGCCTCTTCTGAGGAGGGCTCTATGCAGTCAGCGATGAGTCAGGTGCCTGCTGTGTGCCGGGCACTGAATCTCAGCCTTGGGGATTTGCTGTTGGGCACGAACACCCACCCCACCTCTGTCTTGATGGGGCCGGAGAGGCAGACATTAGTTGAATTGTCACACAAATAAATAAGCAATTACATGTTATGGAAAGTGTTATAAAGGGTACCAGTGCCATGGGATTGTCAACCATGGACACCTGAGGTAGTCTGGAGCGGTAATGAAGGATCTTCTCTGCCAGTGATATCTGAGATCTGAAGGATGGATGGGGGCTGACCAGATGGCAGATGGGATGCTCATGTTGGCTAGGAGGGTTGCACAGGAAGGTACCTGTGCTGGGAAGGAATGGGCTGAGTTGGAAGAACTGAGGAGAGATTGGTGTAGCTGGATAATGAGAAATAGAGGGGCTCTCTTGTGATGTGAAATGAGTTTGGAGAAGTGGGCTGGGGCCAGGTGATAGAAGAGACGTCACAGTAAAGGAATGTGCTGTTATCGTAAGAGGAATGAGAAACGATTGAGAGGTGTCCATTCTGGGGTGACATAAATAAATAAAAATTTTGAAAAGACACCTTGGAAGCCTGTATTAGTCAGCCTTCTCCAGAGACACAGAAGCAGTGATTCTGTTAGAAGGAACTGACTCACACAACTATGGCGGCTGAGAAGTCCCAGGATCTGCCTGGGCCAGCTGGAGGCCCAGGGAACCTGGTGGTGTGATCCAGTACAAGTCCAAAGGCCTGAGAACCAGGGAGGCCGATGGTGTTTATTTCAGTCTGGGTCTGAAGGCCTGAGAAGCAAGACCATTGAGGGCAGCAAGGAATGGAGGCCCCTGCTCAGCACTCAGGTGGGAAGACGAGGGCGAATCCCTCCTTCCTCTGCATCTTGTTCCATTCAGGCCCTCAGTGGATTGGCTGGTGCCCACCCCCACTGGGGAGAGCCATCTACTTTACTGAGTCCACAGACTCCAATGTTAATCTCATCCAGACACACCCAGAAATAACGTTTAATTTGAGCACCCCATGGCCAGTCAAGTCGACACATAAAACTAACCATCACAAACCCCTTAGAGAACAGATGACGGCAGGCAATATTAGTAGCAGGGGCACCCATTAGGTGCCTGTTGCAGTGGCCCAGGTGGGAAGTGTCAGAAACTAATCTCTGGAGGTGATGATGGATTTGGAGAGAAGAGGGTGGATTTAAGACAAATTCAGGAGACAGAACAAGCAGTGTAGACCCGACTCGTTGATGGAGTGGCTGGGGATAGAAGGCCTCACTTGGGGAAGAGGGTGGCTTCTGAGTTTCTGCTTTGATCCCTGGGAGAAGGACCACCCTCTGGGCAAAGTTTAGAGCGAAATGATTAACATGAGACTGGATTTATCGAACTTTCTAGTTGCTCAAAACTCCTTGCCTCCAGAGGGAGGAGATATGGGGATATATGTATACGTATAGCTGATTCACTTTGTTATAAAGCAGAAACTCACACACCATTGTAAAGCAGTTGTACTCCAATAAAGATGTTAAAAAAAAATCCTTGCCTCCGATAATGACATTTTGGAATATTTTGATTAAATTATTTAAATATAAAATAGTTCTGCCTTCTCTAGCAAAGGCTGAATGAAGCTGCCCTTTGAAAACTGGGCAGTAGGCAGTAGGAGTTGGGTTAAAATTCACACCCCAAACAGCCAAGGACCTGGCTTTATTTCAGCCAAAGACACCACATATCTTGGATCTGAATCCTAATCCCCCACGTTCTACAAGACTTGGCTAGCGTCATAGGCCACAAGTAAGACAGAGAAACAGAATTCACATTTGCCAAATAGGCGGATCTATCAGAACTGGGTGGGACAGACTCTAGATCCAGCTCAACATGATGGAAAGACAGACACTAAGGAGATACAGTTGATCAGGATGAAGGCCAAGTCAAGTTCTTGGCAATTTTGGGAGGACAAAAGGCCAGACCTTCATTATTACCAGAAATTGTTCCCAAAGCTTGATTTTTATTTTCTTCGTTTAGCAGTATTCTCATAGTAGCTTTAAAAATCAGCGTAAAAGCTCATTCTCTGTAAGATCTCCTTTGTGTGCAGATGTTAAAAGGCTCTCCCTATTTAATTTCTTCTTAGCTAAGGTACTCATGCATTATTTTATCTACCCCAGAAATCAAAGTGTGTGTGTGTGTGTGTGTGTGTGAATTTGTTAGTGAAAGGATGAAGTAGTGTTAAAGAAAAAATGAAAAACAAATTCCTCTACCCATGTATACCTGGTTTCATGTTTGCTTACTACTTTCAAATTCTGTGCACATGTGTACATCACACATGTATAGTACACATGCTATTTTTTGTGTTTTCACACAGTATTCTAAGTAGATCAACAAAGCTGAATAATTATTTTATCTAATGGCTGTATTCTAGCATCTTGCTACAAACACATTCATTCAACTCGTCTTTTTTGCCCTGGACATTTAGTGGACGCCAGTGTAATTTCATTATCAGAAATAACACTGCAGAAAGTATTTCCATGTATGTAGTGCAGCCTGTCTCAAATAGAACCCAGAGTGGTATCCAAATGGAGCAAAGTATGTGAGTCCTTCATAGATTTGGTGAATTTTGCCATGCGACTTTCCAAAGGGCGAAACCAGTTTATAACAGATTCAGGTGGGGTATAACAAACGTGTTTCTCTTTTCTTTTCCTAATTAGGGCTAGTTTTGACAACAGTATTGATGATAACAACAGTAGCAACAGTAGCAGCAGCTAATATTCTTGAGATGAGTTACATAACAGGCATTATATAAAGTGATCTAGAAACATTGTTTATAACAGTTTAAAATGTAAACTCTGGAGACTGACTTCACAGGGCCAAATCCAGACTCCACCACCTAACCTCTAATTGGCTTCATTCCCTCCTCAGAAATGGTTCATAGGGTCACTGTGAATATCAAGTGAGTTAATATAGTAGAGAGCCTCGGTAAGCCTTGGATAATGTTGGTTACCATTATCCCTAATAATGAGTGCTTTATGAACCCATTTTACAGATGATAAAACTGAGAGATTAAGTGTATGAGTTGAGGTCACATGACTAGTGAGAAGTTGTGCTGGGATTCCAATTGCAGAGACCATTTCCGAAGGATTCCAGCTACAGAGACCTTTTCTGACAGAAATACTCAACAGGGTCCCAATGCAGGGACCACCACTGATATCCGAGAAGTGTCACTGTGGCCCCTGAGTTAAATCAAGGAAGTATCAGGCACAGAAATGAAAGCATAAAGTCTACATGGTTCACTGGAAAAGCCACGACATAATTCCTTGTTACCATGCAACAGTAAAGCTGGGTTTTCTATGCTATTTTCTTCAGCCTTGAGATCTGAAGGTAGTTCCATATGGAATTGTGAAATCCCTGCTAGATTATAAAGGCCTGGTGGGCAGGAGTCCCAAGGTCTCATTCAGGACCCCTGCAAGCACCTTCCTTGCCTCAGGAAGGTTCTCTATAAATACTTACTGCCCTGAATTTCTCCCAAATATTACCGTAAACACTTTTGGTTATTTCTTAATATACTCTGTTCATAACTGCTTAGTCAGTTCTTTTTATTAGCATAACATTCCTTTAAAGCATAATGATGTTGGAAAAACAGAAACAATGTAAGCATATTTTCTCAGCTGTGACTGATTGCTGGTGTTTAGTGTTTACTTTTTTTTTTTTTTTTACTTCCTTTGCAGATTTGATGAATTAATTGTAAATTTCCCAAGTGGGACTTAACATGAACTGATCTTTGTCTTTTATTCTGTAATGTTTAGTTTCTATTCTAGTGCTGGTGACTATCCATTGAGACCAACGTTTGAATATTGCCAAGGGCTCATAAAATTGCTGATATAACCTACTTTCTTTCTCCAGAGAACCCGACTTCAATTTTCATAATGAATGAATGCCTTCTTTCTCCCCCAATCTCTTTCCTCCAATAGCTACTCGTGGAGACCATTGATGTCAACGGTAGAACTCTCGAGGGGCCGGTCCCTCTGGAAGTCATCGTGATTGATCAGAATGACAACAGACCGATCTTTCAGGAAGGGCCTTACATTGGCCACGTCATGGAGGGATCACCTACAGGTATGTTAGGTTGGCTTACCGTTTGCATAATGGCTTGGGAAGTGGCATCCTCTGATCTTTGGGGATTCTGGAGACTGTTTTATTGCCGCTCTGACTTATTGTTGGTATGCATCAACACTGACATATTATTTCCCTGGATAGCGGCAAGAGCTGGAAAGCTGCAACTCAGAACATGACTGGCGTGTTGCAAACTAGGAAAATGTCTTCCCTTGTGCCCACAGGTGGTCCTTCAAGGAGGACCGACATCTCAGTCTCCCATGTGTGGCTGATGTCGGACACCATGTAAATATCTAGCTCACCCTTGTGAGGGCCCAAGGCTGAGCTTGTGGTATAGTGGAACTTTGAAGAAAATTAAGGTCCCCACTGCAAGCTCCTCAGTTATTTCTCTTCATAAGTGCCTTTTAATAAGAACCATTTGGGGAAAATGGGTAGGACTTTTTTTTCCCTTTCCTTAGAAGACATGGATAGAGAAAACTTTTCTCTTCGGTCAAAGGGCCAAAAGCAAGCATTTTATTTCTCTCTCTGGCAATACATGTACCTAATGTTACAGAAATCACTCAAGGTTACTATGGAACTCCTGGTATCTTTTCCCCATGTTTAACCTTTCTATCACAGAAGGTTTCAGAATTGAGAGCTCCCTTTTCTGGCCCATAGCTACTAATTAAAGCATTCCATGACCAGCAGCAGAAGTCACTCCTGAGTATAATGCTTGAGAAAGTGAAGAGCAAAGTAGAAAAATCCCTATTTTAAGGCTGGACTTTGATTTTAAGCTTTCAAATACATTTGAGTGAAAACATGCCACATGAAGAGTGTCAGTGTTGCTGTGTCTGGATTACGCCAAACAACTGCTGTAAACAAAGGAGTCACTCCTCAGGCCGATGGGAGATGGAAGCTCAGGGGCTGCTTTAGCTGGTTCTTTTTCCCCCTTTACTGAATGGATGGGATGTATCAATAGCATGTAGATACGGGAGGCTCCGGAAGCGTTGTCATGGCAACCTGCCTGGACTACCAGGTGAATAATTGTATGCAAGGTGCCTAAAAGCTCCCTTCAGCTTCGAGGAGCTGGGCCTCTGTGCACTTCATCAGTTAGATCCCCAGGGGCAGAAGCACTCTCTCCCTTCCGGGTTTTGAATGCATTCTGTAAGAAGGAGAGGGCCTTATGGGCAGCGTCCTGGAGAGATGGAGAGCGGGCAGGTGAAGGTGGGTCAGGTCACTTCAGGGCAGACCTTCCCCCATGGCTCCACTCAGTGGGCTGCTTTTGATGCAGAGATGGCTTCTGTTGAGACACACCCTAGAATTGGGTTGTGTGCTTACGGAAATCTTAAACAAGCTGATGTGCAGGACAAGTTACGAGAACCGATAGGGAAAGCTGTTAAAGAGACTGGAGTTTGAGCAGAGCAGAAAAATGATTCCCAGTTTCCATCTGTGGTACCTGGGCCCTGAATGTGAGTGACTGGAACTCGAGATGGGCAGGAAGAGTGTTCTAAATGTAAATGACAGTGGTTACATCCGAGTCGGCTGTGAGCATGTATATGTCTTTGTATATTATGTGTGTATATGATTAGACGATGTCCAGTTTTTCTCCCACTGGGCCCTTCTTTAAAGCTTGAGAAAGAAATTTCAAATGTTATTGCTTTATATACATATCGTATTTTCAAAGCAAAAGGGAATCTTTTATGCTTGTTGAATTTCTTAAAGCACAAAGCAGTTCGGTTAGGTTGGACACATACCCAGCAAAACATAAATCACCTCAAACTTCTATTTATGAGTGGTATAATCATATAAAAATACATAAAGACTTGTATATCTGTATGGAGTAGTTTCTTCCAGCTATGCAGAATTTGGCCTGAGTCATTGCTTTCTTTCTCAGTACCCTCTCGGTTGGACTATAAAGCAGAAATTGACATGGAGTCAGTCAAATTTGAGGTCAAAAATATGGAAATGTTGTGGAAAAGTTTTAGAGGAAAAAACACTTAGATTACTTAGCACCCTGTGGGAGAGCTCAGGCAGATGGCCCCCGAAGTGTCTGCGAGGACAGTGGGGAGCTGGGAAAGAAGGTGGGACCCATTTTCCAGTCCCCTCCCAACCTAAGCCCCTTGTAAGTCGTAACAACAAGCCCTGACAGGCTAGAGAAATGATCGCCTGTTCTGTTTCCACAATGTCCTTCTCGTGTGTGGCTTATGGAATCCTATGTGTTGTAGACCTTGTATCACATCCATTTCACAGAGGGGGATGCTGACCCCAGAAAGAGTTCATTGACTTTGCCCAGTTCACACGAATGACTGATGGGGGACAGTGTTCAGGACTCAACCTGCAGCATCAACCTTCAAATCATGTGCTCTTTCAACTGACCCACAAACTTCACGGTGAAAATAGCCATTGAATGATCCCGACATTTAGGTGGGCACTTGTTGTGTGCCGACAGCTTTCTATCACTGTATCATTTCCTCCACTCTGCCCTGAGGCAGATGAGAAGACTGAACCTCAGAGGGGTCCGGGAACTTGTCCAACGTCCCTCAGCTGGTGGACGAGCTAGAATCAGGGTCCACGTCTGGCCTCAAGGCACAGGCTCTTTCTTGGGCACGTTCTCTCACACAGACTCTTTGCAGGCCCAGACTCTTTGATTTAGCTCCTGAGATAAAATAACCAGCTCTTCTGACCAAAGAACCAGGCTCCTTGATTCATTTTTCATTTCATGTGAGCTGTTGCTCCGTCTCTAGGGTTAAACGATGTTAACATGGGAGCCCTTTTCATCACTCACGTCACTTTTCTTCTGCATCCGCATAACCACAGCCAGCTTCATGGGGTGGGACCTGCCCAGCCTCACAGAGCCCCAGGCTCTGAAGGGCTCCACGCTTGGTTTAATGCTGTGTTGTCGCCATCTTAAAATTCTTAATAAATGTTCAACAAGGGGCCCTGCATTTTCATTTTGCACTGAACCCCAGAAATTATGTAGCTGGTCCTACACATAGCACTGTGGCCTAGAGCTGGGTTTGATGCTCTGCCAGGCTCCTTAACAAGGTGAGACTGTGGGCAGGTTACTGAACCTGCTAGAAGCCTCAGTCACCTTGTCTGTAGATGGGGTGGGTGCAGAATAGTACCTATCCTAGAAAACTCTATGCAAAGAGTAAATTAGGCAATGTGCTTCACTTAATGCTTGGAATATAATAAGTGTTCAAGAAATGCCAGTGTATTGTTAATGCTCCAATTATTCTTATTATTCTGGCGGCCTATCCTTTAGGGAAGGCAAGGCAAGGCAAAAAGACATGCAGTTTGTGTGAAGGAACATCCATCTCCCAACCAACCAAGCATCATTTTCATGTTGCAGTGTACCCAGATGCCATCAGCACCAGTCCATCATGGAGGAAGGTCACCCATATTTATCTGTATGTGCAGACAGGAGGCCATTTCTAGCTGCTCAGCACTAAACTCCAGGCTATTGTTTTGGAGCCTGTTCGGGAATCATCACTAGATGAAGGAAGATCAACAGAAAATAATAGTTTTTGAACTTTGCAGATTATGGACTGTTCCTTTTGTGGAGTTGCAAGGCATTGATTTATGGGACCCACGCCCAGGCCCTGGCTGCTCCTCAAAGAAAACGAGAGCTCCGTGTGAGTGTGATGTTTTCTGAATGCCCAGTGCATGCTAAGACCTCACGAGTAGGGGGTAGGTAGAGGCTGGGACCCTTGACGCTCCTGGAGGATACACACACCAGGGCCCCGCAGTGCCTGCTGGCACCACCTCCCCAGTGTTTTTTGCCACTGGTGGTCCTCTGGACACCATTGAGAAGGGCTATCCGTGAGGAATGGTGTGCAGGGCTTCCAGAAACAGACCCTAATATGAGGACTGAGGGCGGGTGGTTTACCTGCCAGGTACAGGATCGTGAGTGGGGAGAGCTGCAGGAAAGGGAAGCCGGCCAAATTTCAGGTGCCGCGTTAAGCCAGCTACCAGCGCAGGCAGTTCTGAGCTTGATCCCTTAGGGAGAGAGGGCTCTGGGAAATGACGTAAAACACACACATTGGAGTTAGCCCAGCTCAGGATCCAGGGAGCTGGGCTATCCAGCCTGTAAGCCCAGCAGACATCCATTAAGAGCTCTCCCCAGAGGGGCTTTAATTAATTCCCAGGCCGTTTCGGTCAGCTGGGGCCACAAGCAGGGTTTCAGCAAGCTGGGTTCCAGAAGCTCAGGGGCAACCTTCCAACAAGATACAGGAGCTGGCTGTTGCTCGCATGCTGTTGGCCACCCTGCCTGTCAGCAGGGGCAGCTGGGAGAAGGGAGCCCACCACCCAGACAGGTGGGGCAGCTTGAGATACATCAGGGGAGGGAGGTAATGGGGGAAATATCATAGTCCTCAAACTACATAACTGAGAAAGATGAATGTCACGTTGACCTTTCTCTTTAGAGAGAAGACAGGACCACAGGACCTAGAGGTGTGTGTTCTGAGTCCTGAGAGATACCCATTGCTTAGTTGTGTGCTGACACTTCTTGAGGCTATTGAATAGAGGCAGGGATTAGCAGCGAAATCCTCGTCTTCTAACTTCTGAGAGCCTGAGGACCCGTACCCTCTCTTGCTCCCTTTATTTTTTTTCCATCCAGTATTTTTACTGAGCATGTACTCTGTGCCAGCAGTATTCTAAGCTCTGAGGGTCCAGCTGTGGACCTGCCAGATGCTGCTCATTCCCTCCTGGTCTGCAGAGCCAAGCAGGGAGACAAGCAACAGATAAATCAGAACTGAAATTGGTGGGCAAGGCAGTGTAGCCATAGGGACCCCTCATCCTAGGAGGGAGGGAAGCCAGCCTCCCTGAAGAGGTGATATGAGGAGAGCAGGGGGCTTTGTCTTTTATTTTATCTCTGGGATCCACCTGAGTTTCTGTTCTTCAAGTCTCAGTTACTTTAATTTTTTTTTTTTTTTTTTTTTTTTGCGGTACACGGGCCTCTCACTGTTGTGGCCTCTCCCTTTATGGAGCACAGGCTCCGGACATGCAGGCTCAGCGGCCATGGCTCCCGGGCCCAGCCGCTCCGCGGCATGTGGGATCCTCCCGGACCGGGGCACGAACCCGTGTCCCCTGCATTGGCAGGCGGACTCTCAACCACTGCGCCACCAGGGAAGCCCAGTTACTTTAATTTTTAAACAAGTCCTACCATGGCAGACATGAGGGAAGCAGCCAATCAAGTGGTCTTTGGGACAAATGGCTGTCCCAGGAGCTCAGCTTTGCTCGGCAGTTGGTATTTTCTAAAACAGCTTGAGCCAAATAAAGATGGTTTTGATATTCGAGAGTTGGTATTTGAGACCTAGCTCAGCATGAATTCTCAGTTTGTTGGTATGACCTGGTGGTAGAGTCCCTTTTCTGGTCACCTGTTTACTTGTTGCAGTAATTGCATGTGGCCTTTTGGTCCACCAGCTCTCCGGTTTTCCTCTGCTGGTGTTTAGACTTTCACATCAAAGGTTCTTCCGTTTTCAGCTATTCCAACCAGTCCTGTGAGCTTCTGGAATAGTGGCTATGGGACTACTTTTTTCTTAAGTAGATAAATTTCTTTTAAAAATGAGACTCCACTTTCTTCCCCAGCTTTTTTAAAGTAAAATTACCCTCCAGTCTCACCATCCGGAGGAGACCACAGTTGTCACCTCAGGGAGCATGGTTCTAGGACTCTCCCTGGGCACCTCCACACACAGGGATGCACGCACACACACAGTTTCACAGAAATGGAGCTCTGCGTGCTCTTCTCTAGCTCACTTTCTTCGCCCTGCAGCGTCCTATGGACGTTTTTGTAAATCATTAAATATCAAGCGACATCATTGTTTTAAACAGCTAGCATCGGGATCTACCATCATCTAGTCAGCCAATCCCCTGTTGACTTAAGTTGTTTTCACTTTTCCCTACTTACAATCAATTCTGCAGGGGAGAGCACGTCTCTTTCTACTTGTGTGACAATTTCTTTAGGGTAAATACATGCAAGTGGAATTGATAGGATAAATGATATGCTTATTACATTTTGATGTATATTGGGGTGACACTTGTAATCAGAGGATTCTATTTGTACCTTGGCTAAACTCATGCATGAAGATACAATAGTCTTTCCGCTCACATATGAGCACACTGATGGACATTTGTTTATATTTCTGGATTATACCCAATATCTCTAAGGCTTGTGGTCACTTCACTAACTGTGTCTGTAGGCTGTGAACGGCCTTGCTCTAAACTTCTCCCCAGATTGCCTGGCCGAGGAAGAGGACTGAAATTGCTGATTCTGACCCCTCCCCTGGAGTCATCATTGGAGTCTTAGGGGAGGGAAGTTGCCTAGGAACAGATGTCATTTAACAGGCTGCAGTGTCATTCAGATTGAATTATGATGCAAATCACTCCAGTGCAGTTGACCATAAAACAAAATTTATGAAGGAGTTGCATAAGCTAATCAGAGACATCTTCCCAAAAGGAAAGTTCCAGAAAATAAAGAGTATCAAAAGTGTTGAGTTATCTGGACTTTGCTACCTACTCAAGAAACTGAATGTCCACCAAGTTGCTTCTAACCATGTCTGGGGTCCCCAAGTGATGTCTTACAGGGGCTCTAAACCAAGCCTATCCACAACCTTGTCGTAGCCATTATTATTTTCCCTCCTTTATACCCCAGCGCCTCCCTGAGGGGCACTATTGTGCATGTTGTTGCTGGTCCACTGGTGCCTTGGAGATACCACGGGGCTTGCTGAGACAGGGGAGGACGTCCAGAGCCCTATATTCTGTTCAAAGGATACCCAACCAGTAAAACTGTGTGTCGCATCTTAAATGTGGGGAACTTTGAAAACAGCTCTTCTCATTTTTGTTTGTAGCCCTCTCTCCACCTAAATTCATGTATGAGTCAGTGGGGCTAGAGACCAATTCAGGAAACAAACACCACATTGTTTTTGAATCACTCTTCTCTCTAACCATGAAATCTTTGTTCCTTATGTGTCTGTCTCCCCTCTGCCCATCACCCACCCTTATACTCATTCATGTCAGATCTTCGAGGCACTGAGGATAACCCAGTGACCTGGAGAGATCTGGCTTCTGTGCTCATGGAGGTTACTTCCTCATAAAAATAAATACTTGATAGCCCTGACCCACTAATTTGCTGGGTATATTTTAGTCTCAGGCTGGGAGTCATCCTTCCATCCCTCCCCATTTGGGAGAGAGAAGGATTTATGGCATCAACTATGGAAAAATAAAATAAAAATTTATTTAATTAACTTAATTAAAATAACAATAGTTTAAAGTGAAGGGAAGGTGAAGAGGCATTGGTAGCCTCAGAAGCTTAGTGATCATTCTACAACATTTTGAAAGAATAAATCTGATGGGGATTTCCAGTCAAAATGGAAATGAGGTGACAGTTGAGCAGCTACAAAATAAATATGAAAACGTCCTTGAGTTGTTAACAGCACCGAGCCCGGTGGACTGCAATGCCACTGAAATCCATCCCTGATCCCTGAGGATCCACTCTGAACAGCCCAGGAATTCTTAGTGTTATAGATGAATACAACAGAGTGGCAGGTCCACAATGGCATTAACCAATTATAATTTTAGGGAAACACTTATTTCAAATCAATTCCTGATGACACTTCATTCAGCAAAATCGCTTAAAGAAAATTTATTGGGCAGGGTCTACGAGCCAGATAGTGTTCTAGGTGCTGGAGATGCAGCGGTGGCCAAGACCAGTTAGCTTTCCACTCTTAAGGCATTTGCACTGTAGTGGGAAGAGAAAGATAATTAACAATGAATGGAATAAACAAGGTAATTTAAGACCTTTGGATAAAATAGGACAAGGTGATGTGATAGAATGACAATGAGGTCAAGGAAGATCTCTCCAAAGAGGTGACATTTAAGCTGAGACCAGTGAGAATGCAGGAGCCACAGTGTCAAGGGGCCAAGCAAGGACATTCCAGGCAGAGGGATCAGAAAGTGTGAAGGTCTGAGGCAGGAATGAAGATGGTGGGACAGAGAGGTGGCCATTGTGGTGGGAGAATGTCAGCGAGAAGGGCACCTGGTGAGTTCCAGGGGATAGGCCAGCAGAAGTCAGCAAACTGTGGGCCATGGGCCTAATCTGTCCTGCTGCCTGTTCTTTTTAATAAAGATAATAAAGTTTTATTGGATTACAGCCATGCGCATTCATCTAAGCATTGACTATGGCTGTTTTTACATGATGCTCTTAGAGTTGGGTAGTTGGGACAGAGACTCAATGTCCCACAAAGCCAAAAATATATACTACCTAGATATATATGTATTTAAAATTTATAAAATACATATTTATATATAAATACATAAATATATATATAAACTATCTAAATATATATTTTAATATATATTAAATATTTAAAATATTAAATATAAATATATATATGTATATATATATATATATCCTTTACCTAGTCCTTTACAGAAAAAGTTTACAGACCCCTGAGTTAGAGCTCTGTAAGTTTTGATTACATTTTGAATTTAGTAGGAATCCCTTGGGTAGTTTTAAGCAGGAGAGTGGTAAAGTCTGATTTTACTGTTAAAATATGACTTGTGCTACTCAGTGGAGACCAGAAGTAGGGCAACCAGGAGATGTCAGCACTCCAGGCACGAGAGGTCTGTGGCCTGGACCAGGGTGGGAACAACGGAGGTGACTAGAAGAGGTCATGTAAGATTTTTGCGATGAGCCCTTGATGAATGGGGGAATACTGAATATTGACTCATTTTATGGTGCCGGATTATTGTAACCAATGCCATCTATTTGGAATTATGGTAATACTGTAAACCTTAATAGGTTTATAAATTTTCCTCAAGTATGAACTGGATTTTACTTTCGGTTTTCTTTCTACGGCATAAGCTTAAGGCCAGGGGACCAGACTGTCTTTTCATCCTCAACTGTCAGCATTTAGCACAGTTCCAGGCACATGGTAGCCCCTCAATAAATTCCGTCAATGAACAGGTAGCCCCAAATGGCAGAAAATATGAATCACAATAAACTTCCCTTTTTATTTGATTTTTAAACAAATGCTGTCTTTATTGGCAATTTATTCCTCTTCTAACAAATATCTCTGGAGTGCGAGTTCGGTACCAGATACGCTGATGCTCAGTAAGGATGGGGTCAGGGAGGGATGCATAAAACAGACACGGACACTGACTCGGAGGAGCTTGCAGAGGAGTGAGGAAGGGAGGTGAAAAACACATCCTGAGCCCGCGACAGTGCTGCTTGGGGAAGGCAGGGGCCGCAGGAGCATCTCTCTAGGACCAGGGCAGGGAGGCGGTGCCAGCCCCCCAGGAAAGAAGCCGGGGTAACCACCTGCATAATGTTTCTCGTACTGGACTCTGGTCTAGGTTCTACGCCTATACCTTAATGCAATCCTTACAGTGCTTTTACAGTCGAGGAGACACAGACGCAGGGAGGTTAGGTTACTTCCCCAAAGTCACACAGTTGGTGGGCGATAAAGCTGGGATTCAAATTCAGCCTAACTCCCGTGCCCTTTCATTTCCTCTCAACTACGGTACCCACTGTCCTTGTACCACTTCACCCGTGAAAATACTAAGATCAATTCAAATCTGCCACCCTAGGGAGCATTTCCTTGTATGCATATGTGTGAGTGTGTATGTATTTGTGTGCGTGCACGTGTATTCACGCCTGTGTACGCATGCATGTACGTGTGTGTGTCGCATTTGCCTTCTCAAATACAGCCAGATCCTCCCCCTAGCGTTTGTCCAGGAGACACTCAGGAAGAACTCTTCTCCAGTATTCATGAGGCATGCTGGCCATCAATCAAGACAGTCCACAGTTGTCAGTTAGAAAAGATTTATAATCAGCAGAAAGCTTGATAAACCAGCTTTCACTGCAGCACCGTTGCACTAAGAATCCTGTCCCTTCTGAGGGCAGAGTCTAGGGCGGCTGCTTCCATCCATCTATACAAATACCTTTGAGTCACTTCACCTTAGTATATGAACAGTAGACTAAAAGAAGCCCTGAGTAATTTAGGTATAGAACCACCTCCCTTCTTAAGTAAATGGAAGAGATTCAGTATTCTGAGTTCAATGAGAAGAGGGCATATAAGATCCCTTTTAAGTATATGTTCTTATAAAATATAGGTCATGAATTAAGTTTTCCAGTATCAAAGAAAAAAATTTAATAGACTTACAGCTTTCTTGCTTTAATTATGGCTGCATTTTTAAAAATCAATCATAGTACCCAAAGCTATTTCATTATTCAGAAGCCTGGCTATTTTCAAAGATTTCTTTAAAGTTTGGTTTGGGGAATTTCAGTGTTTTCTTCTTGTTCGTTTTTTTGTTTTTTTCTCTTGTGTTTAGTGTGCCACAGTTTTTTTCTGCGATGTTCCTGGTTTATAGTGGGCTGCTAACAGGGACACTCGATTCATGGGGAGGGCAGGCCAGGGCTCATGTTTCTGCAGTTGGCTTTTGTATCTTCAGGAAAGGTCACTTTTCAGAATGATGGAGGACCTCACGGTTCTCTTCCCTTGGCCGTCAAAATCAGACACAATGAGGGGCTTGCCGTCTGTTCCTCTGCTTCTATTCTCAATTCTGCAACTTCACCCTCTGTCTTGCTGGGCAGGTTCCATGTTCATTGGCTCACAAAAGTCATAAGCCAGGTGATGACTTGAATAGTAACGTAGACATGCAGAATTAAGTTAATCTGGTTTTCTGCATGTAACAGATCATTTGAAAATGGCTGGGTGGATTTCTGCTAGTTTGGAAAAGTCGGTTTAACATGAAATGTTGACCCATGCCACTAAGACATAACCCAAGAGACCCATGCTGCTGCTGTCAAAGAAACATGTTCTGTGAATGCAGACATCACAGAAAGAGTAATGGTTCAGCTGAGGATGACTTGCCCTCCTCCCCAGGCACGCTGGGTGTCACACTGGGGGAGGGGAGAGTGCAACTGGCACCTCGTGGGTAGAGGCCAAGGTTGCTGCTAAACACCCTACAATACACAGGATGGCCCCCACAGCCCGAGGTTATTTGGCTCAAAAATATCAGTAGTGCCAAGGTTAAGAAACCCTTCCCTAGATGGAGAAAATGAAGAGTATTGGTTATGAGGCTCAAACCTAAAGTCTGGAGAGGAGATGCTACAGAGTGTCGGCCCTGGTCGGTACCAATTTGTGGTGAGCTCGGGGATGAGTGATGGCCAGAACCTCCTCCTCTAAGGATGCCCAGTTAGCACGTAGCTCAAGTTGCTAGTGAGTGCCTGTGAGGAGGAGCGGTGCCAGGCCCTGTGTTCCCTGTGGTAAGGGGTTCCTCTGCAGCACCTCACTGACTCACCCCACGAGTCCTGAGAGGGAGATACAGTGAGCATCTCCATGTCTCCAAAGAGGACATTGAACCTTAAAGTTAGAAACCAGTCTTTCCAGGAGAGCAGAGACCTCTTCCCTCAGTATCCGTTCTGGTCTCTTCTTTTTTTTTTTTTTGAGGTACGCGGGCCTCTCACTGTTGTGGCCTCTCCTGTTGCAGAGCACAGGCTCCGGACGTGCAGGCTCAGCGGCCATGGCTCACGGGCCCAGCTGCTCCGCGGCATGTGGGATCTTCCCAGACCGGGGCACAAACCCGTGTCCCCTGCATTGGCAGGCAGACTCTCAACCACTGCGCCACCAGGGAAGCCCCATTCTGGTCTCTTTTAGTAACAGACCCCAGCGTACGCCACTACAGTGGCAGTGTGTCCATATAAAAACTCTGTTGTCCAGCCTCCCTTGCAGCTAGATGTGGCCATGTGACAAATACCAGCCAGTGAGCTGTAAACAGTGTTGTGTTGGATTTCTGGGATGAGTTGGGAGCCAGGTCCCCTGGGGAGGGTGCCCTTTTGTCCTCCTCCTACCACCCATTTCTTGTTGCTGCCTGGAATGAGGATATGATGGCTGGAACTCGTGCAGCCACTGTGCTTTGTAAGGTGGCTTTGAGAATGGAAACCATGTCCTAGGGAGGTGTACAAAGATAGAGATTGGATTCTGTTGCTTGTGGAATATCATGTTAGCCCTGGGCTGCGTCTCCAGAATTATTTTACGTAAGACAATAACGGACTTCTGTCTTATTAAACTCACTGTTACATTGGGTTCTCTGTATTTGTTGCCAAACCTAATAACAGCTGACATATGCGGTGTCACTCAGCCAGTAAGAATGCTAACCCAGACCATTTGACTCCAAGCCATGCTTAACTGCTGCGCTGTGCTGCTCAGGACATTCGGAGCCACTTAGGCCTCTGTATGCATTTCATGCCACCAGTTTTTGTATGGTAGTCAGAAAATTGAGCCTTTACTGGAACAAAAATGGTCTTTGCCTCCTCTGTTATCTTAGAGTTCTTTCCAGAAAGCATCCTGAAGTCTGTTTGTCATTAGATATTTTTATTAGGTTAAAAACATACTTAATGCCTTGTGATGGCAACTTTCTAGGCACAGAGGTTTCAATTCCCTCCTGTCAGCAATTCCAGGTCATAGTCCAGTAGTGATTACCTGAAAATACTCCAGTAATGCACGTCGTCGGTGGCTGCCATTTACGTCAGTGTGCTGACCTCCTGTCCAATCCCAAGGACTAGTGAGGGAGGGGAGAGGTACCGGGAATGTTAAGACGGCCCTAGAAGGTTTTCAGAGAATATTAATTTTTTTCCTTGCCCATGGAAATGCATCGTAAGGATGTGCCCGTCAGTCATCAGGAAGATCGATATGTTCTGACAAGAGCACAGCATGAGGGTTGAGACCACTGGCTCCTGTGTCCAAAAGACTTGGTTTTCAGTTACGTTTCCACTACTGATTGCGAGACCTTGAACATGTTGTCTTACCTTCTGAGCTTTGGGTAACTCCTCTGCAAAATGAGGGTAACAATAATGCCTCCAAAGGGAAGGTGGGAGGTTCACTGAGAAAGTGGATGTCAAGCGTTGAGCACGTTGCCTAACAAAATACTACACGTGCTGGAAATATATTAGTAGCTACTGACCAGTTTTTTTCTAAAATGACAATAGATTCAGGAGGGTCACAGTGCTGTCACCTCGCATCTTGCAGAGGAGGGAGGAACTCTGCCAACCACCAAAGCCGAATTCCAGTCCTGGCTCCTTCTCTTATCAGCTGTGTGAATCTGAGCCTTTAGTTCCTCGTTTTGAATGGACGATCGTCCGCTGCAGCAGCGTTTTGTATGAGTTTGAATTAGACAAACTGAAACGCTGCAATATGGAAATACTAACACAATCTCATTTGTCCACGAATTTAGAAATGATGTCATCTCCCAAATTTGAAGCATTTGCCAAGAATTAAATACTTCTCAAAGTGGCTGGCAGGGTTTAGTATAAACCTCAATGAAATCAGTTCACATCCCATACGATTCACTGATTCACCCGTTTCAGGTGTAATATTCAGTGGTTTTTAGTATAGTCACAGAACTGTGCAATTACCACCACAGTCAATTTTAGAACACTCCCACCATCCCTAAAGGAAACGCTGTTTTCATTAGAAGTCATTTCCCATTTCCCCCCAAATTCACCAGCCCTGCGAAACCACAAATCTACATTCTGCCTCTATAGATTTGTCTGTTCTGGACATTTCATTTAACTGGAATCACACACTACGTGGGGTGTTGTGACTGGCTGCCTTCATGCAGCAGAATGTTTTCAAGGTTCACCTGTGTCGTACGTACCTGGTACCAGTACTTCATTCCTTTTTATTGCTAAAGACAGGGTTCATTTTTAAATAAATCTGCTCTTGCCATAGTTGATGCTGTTTTAGCTTATAAAAATGAATATGTACCATTCTTTGTAAAGATTAGTCTTGAATTATGTGCATTTTCAATTATTTGAGATATTCGAGAATGTGTCCCTTACATAAGGTATGCCTGTGCTCTACTTATTTTGCAGTTTTGTTATAAGAATTAAATGAGATTTTATATATATAAAAGTTCTTGCCAGCCCCAATATATAGTGCCCCCTCAAGAAATGGTCCCTCTCTGTTTGGGGTTGTTTGTTTTATAGCACATCTAATTTGTCATCTGCTTTTGTGTTTCCCTCACCCTAAGGAATTCCCATCAGTAAAGATTCCAATCAATTAAGTAAAAGAACTACTCGTAAGTGTTTTCTAAGGAGATTGCTTACCAGGTATCCGAAAAATTCTTTTTAAAAAAATCCAGTGTCCACTAAAATGTCGAGTTTTTGGAACAATACAATAGTTCAAGTTAGATACCCCTTCATAAATTTCCACCAATACCCATATATTCGTGAGGTAATCTAAGACCTTTACTTTTGCCAACCTGAGTACATTTCTGTTATGGCATTGTCATTGTCAGGTGTATGAGATTTAGTGAAAGAAAGCTTTTGAAAACAACCACACTACAGTCTTTCCTGACATATTTCAGCAAGGTGTGTAAATGAAAGACATTTGGGCATCCTCCATCTTTTACCCCCTCCCTTTGCCCTTGGTAACTACGTGCCACATCCAACAGACATCTCTGCTCCTTCACCAAGCCATCACGGCTTGCCTCATAGGGGAGAGACATCAGGACAGGCACTTTCACATTCGTCATTCCATTTCATTCTCCCAGTGATGCTGAGTGTTATTATCTCCATGTTTCAGATGAGGAAACATAAGCTCAGAGATGTTGGCACAGATAATCAGAGGAGAAACTATGTGAGTCCGGTTGTGTCTGACCTCTAATCCCATCTTCTTTCAAGGGGACTACATTTCCTGTGTCTCAGTGTGGGATAATTACTTCTTAGTAGGCCTGCTTATCCTCCACAGTAAGACTGGTTTACCCTTATGCAGTGGTCTCTGATGTAAGCATTCAGTGCTGTTCCCCAGCCAAGGCTGTGCATCTGAATCAGAAATGTTTATTTTACTGCAACAGGCAAGCAACAAAAAACACAGTGCAGTTTCGGCTGAGAGTTTTTCAGGCTAAGGAGCTGCTCTAGGTTGTGACTGTCTGCATGGATTTTTCCTTATAGCCTGAGACAATCCAGCTGTGTCTGGTCCTAATTGTAACTCAAAGGGTAAGGTCAGGCTACATTACAGAAGGGCAAACACCACCAGAAGAAACAGTTCTAGAGCTAGAAAAACCGTAACCAGGGATCTAGCCATTAGATTCATCTAGTAAAATACCAATCAGGAGCACTTTCTGCTGCAGGTAACAAAACAGCAACTTAAGTGGCTTAAACGTCTCAGGTTGCTTTGTCTCCTATTTCCTGAAGCTGAGAGGTGGGTGGCTGCTGCTTGTGCTTCAGTGATCTGACAGTCAGTGTCTCTGTGTGTCTTTGGCCTTTCTCTTGTGGCTGCAAGACTTGTCCCAGCGCTAAACGCCACAGCTATGTCTGTGTTCCAGGAAGAAGAAAGAGGGGAAAGGAGACAGTGTCGTCACTTTTCATTAGGAATGCAAAGTCTTTACCATAAGCCCTCAGTGGTGTTTCGTTAACCAAAACCCTGAGCACAGCTGTGTTGTATGATTACCCCTAGTTCCAGGAAGAACCACTTACAAACCAGTATTTTATATATATATATATATATGCGCGCGTACATGTATATGTATATGTGTGTGTGCACGCACGCGTGCATGTATGGCAGGCTAGAGAGAAGGGAATTGGGAATAGATTTGGAATAGGTTTAGGATTAGCCAGTGACTGGTCCCCACACAGTATGCAAAGTTTAAGGGATTTATTTAACTTTTAAAAGGTTAAAATGCAAGAGAAACCAGCATCTTCCAAGATTTTGTTATGAGTTTGAGAATTAGTTGGAGGGTAAGGCATCACTCAAAGGATTTCTTGGTTAAGTAAATGAAGGAAACAAAGTCAAATTGGTTTCTTTACTGCCCAAGTTCTCAGAGGCTTCAAGATGCTACGGGTCATGTAAACCACCAAGATGATGCAGCACTAGAGAATCTGCTACAAGCAGGATGTTCTACGAGCCTGGCATACAGGAGATGGTAGACACTTTGCAAAGGCAGCTCTTGGTACTGAACTGCTGGATCATCATGAGATACCCGAGTAGTTATGCTCCCCTCCAGAGTGGCAGTTAGAGACCCAGGTTGGATCTAAGATGGTCTGAGAGCAAGACAGTGAACATAGTGAGGGGTACCGAGTGTCAGGCAGACGTCTGACCTTGGGAATGTCAGGACCAGCAGTGGAGGTAGGGGAGCTTGTGAGTAGCCTGGGCATAGGGACCACATCATTGATACTTCCTGACTCTCAATCCCTGCACATCCACCCCTCTGGGTTTAGCAAGCTTCCTTCACAGAGCCAAAACTCAAAAAATAAAAACTTTGCTGAACGAATATAAATGTTATATAAATCTTAACCAAGAATTTTACATTTTCATTGGTTTTGGAGGGAGGATCCCCTCACCTCTTCTCATGAAGGCCAACCTTTTGGCCAGGTCCTTGGTAGGACATTGACCATCGAGGATCCTGAAGGTAGATATAATAAATTCAAATGAAAAATGACAGACACGTTTTCTGCCCATGAATCTAACCAGAATATTGGTAGATGTGTTTTGGCCTCTCAGGTAGCCTCTGCCTCACTTCCTACTTACCAGTAAGTGCCCGGCTTTGCTCTAAGGATAATATGCAGGATCCGGAGCTATGAGTTTAACACACATCACTTCGTTTCAGCCATACCCCAAAAAATAGATAAAGAATTTTTCACTTACAGATAAGGACCTGGAACTTGGTGGGCAGTCAGCTTACCAGAATCTCACAACTTCCCTCCATGTCTTCCCTCATACCATGCGAACACATCAGTATAAAATAAAGCATCTAAGTGAAAATATTTATCCCAGATGGAAGAGGTGACTTTAAACTCATGGTGGCGTTTACCATTTGGCCCGTAGGAAAAATGGGCCCAAACTGCCATTAGCTTGATGACTCTAGAGACCAAAGAAGGTAGAGGGGTAACTTTGGACGTTAGTTTGTGCATGTTTGTATTAGTCAGGGTTCTCCAAAGAAACAGAGCCAGTAGAGATAGATGGATAGATAGGTAGATAGATAAACTAAGGTGTTGGCTCACACATTAAAGGAGGCTTAGAAGTCCCCAAATCCTCAGTCGGCAAGCTGGAGACCCAGGAGAGCCAATAGTGTAGTCCGGTCCAAACGCCGGCAGGCTTGAGATCCAAGAAGAACCAAAGTTTCAGTTCAAGTCTAAAGATAGGAAAAAAAAGAATGTCCCAGCTCAAAGCAGTCAGACAGGAGGAATTTCCTCTTACTCAAACCTTCTTTTCTATTCAGGTCTTTAACTGACTGAATGATGCCCACCCACTGTGGGGAGGGCAATCTGCTTTACTTAGTCTACTGATTCAAATATTAACCTCATCCAGAAACATCCTAACAGACATACCCAGAAACAATGATGAAATGTCTGGGCACCCTGTGGCCCAGTCAAGTTGACATAAAATTCACCATCACAGTGTTGTCAGAATTCTGGCCTTCATGATCTCTACCCTCAGGTCTTACCCCTGGGGTTATGTTACCTTACATGGCACAAGAGACTTTGCAATGTAATTAAGGTTACTAATCATCCGGCTTCAACATAGGGAGATTATCCTGTTATCCAGGTAAATCCAAATAATCATATGATCCCTTAAAAGAAGAGGAGCAAGGCAGGAGAGTAAGAGAGATGAAGCAGCAGCGTAAGGCAGGAATTAGTTCAGGGAGTTTCAGAGCCTGAGAAGGACTTGGCTGGAAGACGGAGTTGGGTAGGATGAGAAGCATGCGACGGAAATCCATTCTGCTGATGTCCTGAATAAGCTTGGAAAGGAATTTTCCTCTGAGCCTTCAGTGAGGAACACAGCGCAGCCAGCACCTTGATTTCAGCCTTGTGAGACCCTAAGCAGGAAACCCAGGTGAGCCCCACTGTGCCCAGACTTCTGACCTACAGACATCGTGGGATAATAAATAAATGGGTGTTCTTTTAAGCCACTAGATTTGTGGCAGTTAGAAAACTTAGTACAGTGTGTGCTTTGCACTTCCATACACACCAGCTGTGCGTGAAGTCGCTTTTCACAAGAATGAAAACCAAAAGAACCAACCAAATAACAGAAATAAAATGAAACACACAAACTCATCAACTGTTCAACAACTGTCAAAATTTCAATTTCACATGAATTACCAACTCATAATTGTCAAGTATTCCCAATGCCAACATTGTTCTTAAATTAAAGCAGCATCAGAAACAATTTTCAGGATGTGTTTAGCAACACAGCCTAATGAAGCTCCCGTAATTATGAATTCTTCTGATATTCATGCAACGCCACCAGTTACAATGAGCTCTCTTTTGAGGAGGTCACACTGACTGCATTAAGGCGCTTTATTGGCAGGTCCCCATCACTCGCCACTGTTCACCTCACTTTCCCAGAGTAGACGTCTTTCATAAAATGCTGGAATTTGAAAAGGAAGCAACATTGACAAAGCGACATTATCTTTGCAGTTGGGATAAACTGCTATCATTAACGAAGTTCAGCAAAACCTCGAAGACTTAACAGCACACCAGCCAGCGGCCTGAGGACCATGCAGCCTTTCAGTGTCTCCCTAGATATTCTCTTGCAAAATGAACAGGGACCCCACGTGTGGGAGGTGACTCTTTCTGCAAGGCCCCTTAGCATACTTCCATTCTGGAATTCCTAGGATATCGGAATTGAAGATCAGAAAGAGTCATGGAATGACCTTCTCCGGGAGTGCGGTGATTGCTAATGTAAGCATAACGAGCAACAGAAATACTGTAGAATTAAAACTCTAAAACCATTTTCCCTAAGTAGTTTGTGGTCGTAGCAATAGAACTGATCACCTGCATCACCAATTTTAATCTTGGCTCTGACAGCTTTTCCAGGATTAGAGTTTGGGAGTGTTTGGAGATTTCCATGATATTGAACAAATATCTGAAAAATGATATTGAACTTGTTTGCTGTTTGTAACCACATCTCAATAAGAAACAGATGGCACAGTCAAATTAAGACAGTTGTAGGAGGGCCCATTTTACAAAGGCCTTATTTAAAAGGGGAAGTGCAAAGGAGCCAGGAAGAACAGAGCCGTTATCATCCCTAGCCCTGGGGACTGAGGGAACAGTTACAGAGCTGGAAGGAGAGAGTCATGTACAGGGGCCACCCTGAGAGGGGCAGAGCCCCTCAGCGTGGGATACAGCCAGCCCAGGGCAACCCAGAAGGGAGGGGTCCAGGGTAGTAAGCACCCTGACCTCACTCAACTCCCACAACTTCTCATCTCCAAACCCCACAGGAAGTCAGAGGGCTTGTGCAGTCCGTTCAGGCCACGTGCCAAGGACAGAGAGTAGGGTAGGGAATGGAAGATATTCCATACACAATATAAACTTCTTGCACATTCTTGCTGCTATTCCCTAAAGCAAAGACTAGACCCACATGCTTGGATGGAGAAAAGCTTTAGTCCTACCCCTTGGCCTGCAAATTCTGGACTTTTGGAAGAATCAACAGTGTGCCGCACACACATTTAAATATAATTAACGTTTTACCCAAGGTAGAGGGTTTCTTCGTATCTGTTTAATCACTGTGAATGATAGCCATGTAACCTTTGAGAAGGTTTCAGGCCATATTCCATTGGTTTCTAGACTATTAGAGGAAATGTCCATCAACAGATGAATGGATAAGGAAGATGTGGCACACATATAGAATGGAATATTACTCAGTCATAAAAAGAAACAAAATTGAGTTATTTGTAGTGAGGTGGATGGACCTAGAGTCTGTCCTACAGAGTGAAATAAGTCAGAAAGAGAAAAACAAATAATGTATGCTGACACGTATATGTGGAATTAAAAAAATGTGGTACTGATGAACCTAGTTGCAGGGCAGGAATAAAGAAGTAGACATAGAAAATGGACTTGAGGACAAGGGGTGGGAGGGCGAAGCTGAGGCAGAGTGAGAGTAGCATCAACATATATACGCTACCGCATGTAAAGTAATTGGCTGGTGGGAAGCAGCAGCATAGCACAGGGAGATGGGCTCGGTGCTTTGCGATGACCTAGAGGGGTGGGATGGGGAGGGTGGGAGGGAGGCTCAAGAGGGAGGGGATATGGTGTGTGCATATGGCTGATTCGCTTTGTTGTGCAACAGAAACTAACACAGTACTGTGAAGCAATTATACTCCAATAAAGGTCTGTTAAAAAATTAAAAAATAAAATAAACTATTAGAGGTACTTGCTTTTGGCAAAGTTGAGTGTTATTTATTTTTTATTCGTGCCTTTAAAGAGAACATGTTTTCTTTGCTGATAGAGTCAACTATCAGTGTATGTGCTGCTGTGTTCACTAATATTTGACTAAATAATGTAATATCTGTGTAGAAAACAGTCCTCACACTGGAGTTTTCCTGGGTTGTGCATTTTGCTTTGTCAAGGTGTAAAGAGCATCTGAGTTGGAACCCATACCCCCTTCAGGATATGAGAGGATCCGGGTCAGTGAATCGTTTCAAGGTAGAAGAAATTTAATGAATACACCTTGGGCTAATCCTCCATTAGCATTATTACAGAACCATTAGTCTGTCTCGGATGCTTTCCCCCCCGCACACCTGATGGCATCAGAGAATGACAGGTCTCTCATTACAGATGCAAGCTATCTCACCTCCTATCTCCTCTCAAACTCTGACTTATTCTAGTGTAAATGGTACACTGCTTCTGTGAGAACCTGATGCAAACCAGCTCGATCCTATTCTGAATTATCTCCTTTCTGCCACATCTCTGTGTAGGTAGCATGTATACAAACACACACACACACACACACACACACATATGTTAGGTTGAGTCAATTCTCTCATAACCATGGGTATTTCTCATCTCAAGAAATTCTGAAAATGATGTCATGATGTAATGTAGCAGCAATTTAATTTGCTAGGTAGGGATTAAGAGCTGACAAATTCCCACCCTTTAAGTTCCTTTCATTCCAACTACCCAAGTCAGAGCATTCTGCGTATTCCCCAGCCTACCAGCTGATGTGCTAAAAATGGTCTCACTGTACTGCTCTCAGACATGCAACAAGCTAGGCAAAGCTGTTTAGTTACTTGTGATCTGTTTACATTACATAGAAGGTTGGTTAATTAGAAATGCTCATGTTTCTTGATTAAGGAACAAATTAATTTTTAAAGAAGTTCTGAGACCCCCTTGCGTTATGGCAGATAAGGGACTGTGCGTGTGGTCTGTGGTTGTCTGTGTAATTCTTTGCAAGAAGGGTCTGAAGTGTGCAGTGACACAGCCAACAACTTTGGAACCAAATATTTGTGGATTAAAAAATGTAAGCATTCCACTGACATCTGATGACTATCTTTTGTGTCTGAGAAACTGTGCCAGGGGACTCTGAGAACTCAAAGATGAGTACATCAAAGTCAGACCCTTAACAGAGCTCAGGACAGAATGGAGGAAACCATACTTACCAAAAAGCTAAATGCTGAAAGAGAGGTGAGCAAATTACCCCTAGAGAACATTGAGAGCAAAGCAAGCTGATGGGTGAAGAAAGGCAAGCATGATGCATAGCAGACATGTTAAGATACTTTTAACTCCTAGGGACAGAAACCCAGCCCCAGTGAGTTTAAGTAGAAAAAGTGTTGTATCGATGCATATGTTTAAAAAGCCAATAGGGACTTCAGGAATGGCTGTATCTAGGTGATTTAATTATATTGTCAGTAATGTTTCTCACTCTAGTCCCTGGCTCCCCTTTCTTCAGTGTTGATTTTCCCCAGGTGGCAGCAAACAACGATGTCCACCTGGCATTTTCCCTACTACCTTAGTAACTTCAGTACCGCCCCCCCCACACACACACTTTATAAAAGCATTATTTACATGTAATTTCTCTGAAAGTCCTAGGTATGGCTCTGTTGGCCCAGTTTAAGTGTATACCCATCTCTGAAATGATCAGTGTGTGCACAGTTATGGTAGATTCTGAGTGACCAGATCTGAATCATATGCCCACACCTGGAGCCAGGTGTGAGGGAAGAGTGATGTCAGCTCTCCCTGAACTACAAGGACTAAGAATGGGGGAAAAAGGGTGGTAACTCAAAGGAAAGCGAGAATGCTGTTATCAAGAGCAAAGGGCATAAAGAGAAATGATGACTAGCACATGAAGAAGTTTAGAAGTAGAAACACAACATGGACATATTTGCATTGGAAAAAAATATTCTGACTGCGGAGTGGAGAACAGGTAAGAGAGAGCATGGGCAGTTTGTTAACAAGGGCTTGGTCTGAGGTAGTCATGGTGGAGATGGTAAGGGTGAGGCATGTTCTGGAGAGACTTAGAAGGTAAAAGAGATGGACTTGGGAGTCTCTGGTGGATTATAACTGGCTTCAAATTCTTTGAGAGTCTATGCCCTCTCCCTTTGAATGTAGGTAGTCCCTTTGACTGCCTTGACCAAGAGAATAGGGTGAAAGTAACTCTTGCCAGTTTCCAGGTTCAGGCCTAAAGAGATGAGCAGATTTCATTTACTGTCTCTTGCAACACTTGCTCTGGCAGAAGCCAGCACCATGTAAGAAGTCTGATTATCTAGAGACTGCTCGGAGAAGCCCAGGCCATATGAAGAGAGGTCTTGAAGGATGAGATGCTAGTTGAGAGAGGAGAGAGAGGCCAAAGAGTAGCAAATCCTCAGCCACATGACTGCAGGAGCCATGTTGGAAGAGATTCTCCATCCCCAGATGACCCCATGTGGATCTGAGATGAATCGAGATGAACCACCCAGCTGAGCCCTTCCTGAATCCTGGCACACAAAATCATAAGCAAAATAAAATAATTGTTTGAAGTCATTAAATATGGGGGTTTTTATTTTGTTCTGCAGCACTAAATAACTAGAACGGGAACTGAATTAAACACGAGAAAGAGGGAAGGGTCCATGTAACCAAGTAATGGCAAGGACTACAGCAAATGCTAATAAATGTCAACACAGAAGGTTAGATCACATATCTAACCCACCCTGCCTTGTGTTCCTAAGAACCCTGGTCCATCCTATCCTCTCCTTGCTGAATCCCAAAGTGTGTCTCTGTCTGTGGGTATAAATCATAGATGCAGGCTGCAGTCTCTTCCTCCTGGGATTCTCTCTTTGATGGGGCTATTGAACATTTGGTGAGCTTTATTGTAAGTCACAGGGACTGTCAGTCTTCCCATAGCTGTATTTCATTCAGGTCCTTCATTGTGCCCACTGGAGGTGACAAATCCTCTAACATGCAATCACAAGCCGTAAATGTAAAAATAAAACAAAAGTTACTTGATTGAGAAACAGGAGATACTTTTTGAGGCTCCAACCAATGGGCTCTTGTTTCTTCTACCTGATCGTGACTCCCACATTTATGCTATTTCACAAGAATTGTAACCTGAAAGCCTTGTTTTGGGAAGTCAGTAGAATGGATCTTGGAAAAGACAGGAGTAGGAGAGGTAAGATTGGTCTTTGTTCTGGTGTCAAGACGTCTGGTGGAAAGACCCGAGCACACAGCTAACCAGTGAGGCACTTTGTAAATATTAGAAAAAGGTGTCCCCTCTGGGCAGATGAATTATAAAAAAGTACCCCTCTGGGTAGAAGCAGACCACTGAGGTCTTGGTTTGATGAGTGACAGATGAGTTGTTATAAAGAAAAATATACCTCCTCCTACAGGAAGTAAGAGGAGGGCAGGCTGCTCATCAGTACCCTGTGGGCCCTCACAGCCATACAGAAGACCCAGGTCTGCTTCCTAGAAGCATCCTCACGGCAGGAGCAGTTTCACCATTGTCACTACCGTTCACTGAGCCCCAACTCTGTGGTGGGCATTGTGGTTGGCTTCGCATATAATATTAGTTCTAATCCTTGAAACAACCCTGAGGTGTAGACGCCACTATTGATAATGAAACAAAGAATGAAAATGTCTGCCTTGCCCTGAAACGTGCTAGGACTAGGAGTGGGAGAGCTGCATCACGAACTTGGCCTTTCTAGCCCATTTGTGCCTTCCTCTTCAGTAGAGAGCAGTTTCTTGGAGATGAAAGCACACGCTGTGGCCGTGAGCTTGTGGCAGTATTGGCTCTCATAGGGAAAAATGGGTCCCATGGAGTTAGATTGGTCATATCTTCAGGAAGGATGCAACTGTGGGTCCATCTACATAGGCAAGGAAGTAATACAGCATAGTCGAGTGGTTGAGACTCTGACACCAAATACGGCTGGATTCGAATTCCAGCTCCATTTCTCTCTCTCTCTCTTTTTTTTTTTTTAATTTATTTATTTATTTTTAGCTGCTTTGGTTCTTCATTGCCACGAGCGGGCTTTCTCTAGTTGCAGCGAGCAGGGGCTACTCTTTATTGCAGTGTGCGGGCTTCTCATTGCGGTGGCTTCTCTTGTTGTGGAGCGTAGGCTCTAGGCGTGTGGGCTTCAGTAGTTGTGGCACGTGGGCTCAGTAGTTGTGGCTCATGGGCTCTAGAGCGCAGGCTCAGAGCGTATGGCGCACGGGCGTAGTTGCTCAGAGTTGTGGCGCACGGGCGTAGTTGCTCCACGGCGTGTGGGATCTTCCCGGACGAGGGATCGAACCCGTGTCTCCTGCATTGGCAGGTGAATTCTTAACCACTGCACCACCAGGGAAGTCCCCCAGATCCATGTCTTATTTGCATGACTTTAAGCAAGTTACTTGGCCTCCCTAAGCCTCAGTTACATCCTCTTTAAATTGGAATAGTTGCAGTTAGTTATAAGTATGCTGTTCATAGTGCCTTCGATTTGTACAATAGTAAACACCTATGGAAGAATAGAGCTGTCATTTACCATTGCCCAAAGGTTGGTACAGACACCCCAGTTCAGCCTAAGATCCAGCTAGTGTTCCTAGCCTTCTAAGCTCACAGCATTGGCTCATGGTGAACTTGTGCTCAACCAGAAACTTGAGTATATATTTTGCACAATTATTGCCCAGATAGATCTATCAAACTTAGAACTAGTACATACATATGTTTGTGTATATATTGATGTGTGTATACACATATGCTTATTTCTGATACCACATTTGCCAATTATAAGTTTTATTTAATTAGCTTTATGCTGTGGAAAGAATTTAATGTCTTATCTCATTAATCTGACTTATTACCAAGTATTCCCAGTTCCTTTTTAAAAAAAAATCTTAAAATCTCATATGCATTCTGAATCTTCACCTAAGTCATAGCGACTCTGTAGGTTTGAGAGGGTACTGACCACATTTGTCTCAAGTGTCAGCTAACAAATATTAATTAGATACCAACCATGTGTCAAGAACTGTGCTGGGTGCTGTTGACTCTTCAGTGTCCAGTGTCTACCATGGCGCCTGGTACAGTGTTCCTCAAAAACACTGGATGGATGGATGGATGGATGGATAGATGGCAGATAAGGTTATTGAACAGAATAAAGTTCTAGATCTCTGTCACACCACAAAGATCTTTTCCTAGAAATCAATTGTACAGTGTTTTGGTGAAGTTGATTAACAAGTTATAAATTCACCTAGGAATATGATCACACAGCCCATATGTTCCCCATTGTATCCATAATGTGATCATAAGAGGAGTTTTCAAATGCCTTTCTCAAGTAATTACACTAAATCTTTGACATTCTCCTGATTCATCAGTATGTAACAACAGGCTTCAAGAAGGAAATTAACATACATGTGCACCAGGAGACATACATGAGGATGTCCGTTGCTGCGTATGTTAATCAGCTTGATTATGGTGGTGATATGTATATGGAAGCATCAAGTTCTATACCTTAAATATATACAATCTTTGTTGATTATACCTTGATAAGGCTAGAAAAAAAAATAACTTTGGTTGCATGCAGGAGTAAAATGTCATGCAAAAAAAGTAACATTTTTAAAAAGGTATATTCTCGTTAATATGCTCTGTTCTACTTATTTCCCCTGGATCTTCAAATCTTCATAAGAGTTGCTATGGATCAGCCTCACATACCACCCTGTGGGTATAAGTTCTAGTTATTGTTTACCTGTTTTAAAACAGGTTCACCTGTTTTAAAACCTGTTTTTATTTTTTTTTTCTGAGAATAATGAGTATATTGACTGTTGAAATAAAAGAAAGGATTAAACTTAACTTGGAAAAAAAGGCAATAAATTGAAAATTGCCTAAATGTGCATCCATAGGGGAGTGGCTAGATAAAATTAAATAAGTATTAAATTGCAGTAGTTTGTGTATTTTATATGTATACATATACATATATATTCTGTGAAGGTAGAGCTCAGAAACAAGAAAGCCATTTGTAGTGTGTGTTCCATATGATGCAATTTATTTAAAAATTAATAAATATATATATCTAATATAATATATTATTCATGGAAACAAATACATGCCTAAGATAACCTGAAATGGACTGGAAGCTTACATACTCTGTACTGTGGTTCTTGTTGGTAAAAATGTTGATGGGGGATAGAACAGGGAATGGCAGATATACGGACTTAAGCTAGATCTGTGAGGTTTTATTTCTTTGAATAAAATAAAGGCAAAGCAAATATGACAAAATGTTCATAGTTGGCAATTCCAGATGGTGGGTGTACAGATTTTTAGTCTATTGTTCTTTGTGCTTTTCTTTGTTTTCTTAAGATTATCAAAATACAGTACTGGAGAAGGAAGTTAACCCTCACTGGTTACTGATCATCGGCCCGTTCTTTCTGTTTTTGTCTCCAGGTTTTTTTTAAGGTGTAAGATATGACAGATACAGTTGAAACCTTCCTCTCTACCTACATTATTTAGGATTAAACTCAGCTGCATGTAACAGGAAACCATGTGAAATAGCAGGGACAACTTTATTTTTCTCACATAAAAGACATCCAGAGGTCATATAGACAGCCTCGAGATGCCATTTGGGACCAGGTTCTGCCATCTAAGCACATGGCTTCCACCCTCAAGACCACTTCAGGGCTCAGGAAGGCAGATGGAACTCCAGCCTTTATATCTAGTTTCTGGACCAGCAGCCCCTTCCCTTCCTATACTGTACCTCTGCTTATATCACATTAACCAGAATCAATCACATGATCACATAACTGCAAGGGAAACAGGGAAATATAATGTTTCACTAGGGGATATTACCCAGATTTGTGTGTATGTGTGTTTTGTTTTGTTTTGTTAATTAAGGAAGAAGAGGAAAATGTATGTAACTTGTATGTTCTTCTCCTTCATTTATTTATTTATTTACTTATTTATTTAGATTAGCATGGGCTCATGGGATTTTACTTTTATTTATTGGGTTGTTTTGTGTTGCTGTCTATTTTCAATGCTACACTCAAATTATGCCATGTTTGGCCAGTGGGAGCCAAATGTTGGGGTTGGGGCTTTTGATCATCATTTTTTTTGACTACTTTATTACTTTCTTAGATAATAAGGTATTCTGGGCTCAAATTGTACTTTTCCTGAAATTGTACCGGTGCTGGATTTAACAACTTCACCAAGGAACCCTGGTTTTCTTCAGTGGAGAGTAATATTTAGAAATTAAGGACTGGGTGTTTGGTGAGCTTATTACTGCTCGGATGCCATTGCTTCCAGGCCCTCTCAGCAGACAGAGTGAGGATACATATACACTACACACACAAATATACGCATGTGTATATATACATGTATATACACATGCATGTGCATAGACATACATCTGTAACTACTACATCTGTCTTTTCATCCATATATAGCATTTTAAAACACAAGTTCAAACCAGTATGTCCAGTTCCAATCCAATACCTCAAGGCTTTTTCTAGCCGTCCCACCTTTCCATACTCACCTTCTTCAACAGTGGGAAACCCAACTGGCAATATCCTCAGTGTATTTACTTACTGGCATGATCGAATCACTCAATGTAACTGGTCTCCCAACCACGCCAGCCATCCCTTCTGCCTGCCATATCAGCTCCAGTCCCCCCAGCACCCACATCTCAGGCACCAGCAGGCACTGGTCCCTCCCTTCATCCCATGACGCCATGCATCCATCAGGTCTCCATCAACTCCTCCATGCCAGTGAGGAAAGGGAAAAGGTTAATCAGGTAAATTTATAGACAGATAATGTGGGGTCACTAAGAGGGTTAAGGTATACTAGAGGTAATCCAAAGAGGCTTCCTGTAGGAGTCAACCACTTGAACTGTCTCAAGGACAAAGAGGCATTAGTATGTTAAACACCAAGAAGGTAGGGGAAGAATGTGTCTTCTAGGCAGAGAGAACAGGTTAGACAACGGCCTGGGGGAAGAAAGCTTGGTGATACCTGAGAAATGCATGTGGGTCCGTGGAGCTGGAGTGACGTAAATGGACAGGGGGTGGTGGTGGAGAGAAAGCTGGACAGGTGAGCAGGGCCAGATGGTGAAAAGCCTCATATGTATCAGTTTGGGGTAATGGTGAAAGCTTTCATTTCTCTCTCTTCAGTTACACATTTGGCTTTTAGAGTCTCTAAATACCCTCAAGTGAACCCATCTGTCATTTCCAAAGTTCAGTTTCATCTATCAGATGCAAATCTCATGAGGCAGGGACTCTGTCCTAATTACCACTGTACCTCCAGCCTCTGAGAAAGGCCCTGGCACATAGTATTTGCTCAATAAGTATTTGAATCACCAATGTATATTTTTATTTCAAATAGGCTCTTCTGATCCCCATTCAAAACCACACAGTTGGCAAATCTCAGCCAACTCCCAGCTCAGGCAGCCCCACTGTCTCTACATTTGCATGGAAAGTGTAATGGGCCATAAAATTGCACTCGTTAGCAGAGGCTTATACATATGTTTTGCAAACATTTCACCCTATAAAAATATGGGGCCAAACTACAAAATCCTTGAGAGGCAGCAGCTGGAAGTATTAGTTGAAATTAGGATCATCATTTGCAATAAGCAGTGCCAAATTTTGTAATGCAAGTAACATGTTCATGTTAATTCTAAGAAGCTGCCTGCCTCATTAGGCAGATAAGGCATTCTATGATTTGGACACAGAATAACCCCAGTGATAAATGAACCTCCTATATTATGATAGCTTCCATATCACAAATCCCTCTTTTTGCAAAGTTGCTACAAGCAAGGTGTCCGGATCACATTTCACAGGCCCATTTTACTAGTCAGGATAAGCTCAGCTATGCTACAGTAATAAACAAACCTCACAATCTCAGTGTCTTAACAATGTAAAATGAATTCTTCATGATGAAATCTGGGATACGAATAGGGCTACCCTCCTTGTTGTAGTTGACACATCTAGAACATGTCCATGGTCTCCATGGAAAAGGAAGAGGGATGGAGGTGACATGTGGCTTTTTACCTCCCTCAGCTCAGGAAAGAAACATCAATTCTGTTCTCAGTCCAGTGACCCAGTAGTAGTCATGTGGCCCCAACCTAACCACAAGGGAGGCTGAAAACGCAGGGAAGTGAGTGGACTCTTTGGTGAATACTAGCTATCTCTGCCATCCCCGGCATGTCTCACTCTCCCCATTTGGACTGAGAAAAGGAAAGAGAACTGAGACACCTTTTTATTGACTTCCTTCTAACCCAGGACCCATCTGAAGGTACTTGGGTAGTTATCAAGATGCAGTTTATATTAACAGTATAGAGGATGAACTTCGACGGCATGCAGCCCCAGCATCTCCATTTCTAGCTGTAGGCGCTTGGAGAATCACTTTAGCTTTCTCAGTCTTATTTTCCTCATCTGAAAATAGAGTAAACAACAGTACCCACCTTGTACGGTTTTGAGGATTAACTAGTTGGAAACACGTACATGTTCAATAAACACGTGCTACTGAAGTGATGCTGGACCCAAAAGCACACGGGCTCCTTCACTACGACAGGAGTTAAATAGCCCCAGCCAGTGTGGAGACGGGCATACAGCCACAGTCTCTTGACCAAAGCCAGCAGCAGAACCATCCAGACAAACCAGCCTTGGGCCATTGTCCACAGAGGAATGAGATTCTGATGACAAATGCCAGAGGCAGGGATATTTAGAGACACCTAGACACTAACCCTGCTTTCTTCCCATACCTCAGGAAGGCTGCTGGTAATAACAACTTTCTTAAGTGGAAGAAACTCTATTTCTTGTGTAAGTTCTTCTAGCATGATACTAAAACTCATGTATAAAAGAAGTGTTAGGTGGCAGTAAATGGGATTCTCAGTTCCTCCTATCCTTCCTTAGTAGTGTTACCAGCAGATTCTAGAAGCCAATTTAAGCAACAGTGAAGTGTGGTATCTTTGCTCTATGTGGCCACTTCACTTCAGGTAAGATTTTGTATTTGTAATTTTATGAGGAATTATACATTTTAGGATTATGTTTGGCTATACATAATAGGAAATATAGCTGCTGTGGCTTAAGTAATTTGTGGGTTATTTGGTGGCTGCTCTTCAGCCTCACAATGATGTCAGGGTTGACCTCATTGTAATTCTCTTAATCTTTTCCCTCGGTATTATAAGATGGCTGCCTCAGCTCCAGCCATCACATCTGCATTTGAGGTAGAAAGAAGGAGAAGGAGTGGTATCTATCCCATCTTTTCCGCTGCATCTGAAAAGCCAAAGACTCCCTGAAGCATCATCCTTAGCCCACTGCTACAATACATTTCTGCCTACATTTCATTGGCAGAACTGTGTCATATAGCCACCCCTGATTGCAAGGGAGGATGAGAAAATTAAATACTTGTTTTCTTACAAATATCAGTGTCTGGAAATGGGTGTTAGGTCAATCAACCCATAATGTTTGCCCCTCATACTTATCCAGATTGTTCTGTAGGAGGAAGAGGAGGCATAGCATCCATTCCTTGGATCACCTGAAAATTCTGTGATCAGTTCCCTTTAATCCATAGTTCCTCAACTAGAGGGTTGTGTCTTCTGCAGGAAGAAAGCACGAGATGTTTCTTACTCTCCACTGAGAACTAAATGCCTGTGGCAGGTCTTGGCTCCCTTCTGGTTGTTTACTGTTGTCCAAGTCACTGTGATTCTGGAAGGTATTGGTCCTCAGTGGAGCTCAGAATGGACATTAGCTCTTGGATGCATTTTATTGATAGGGGCACAGGAGGGAAATTATAATGCTAAGGACTGTCACCCTGGCTGGTTAAAAATCCAAAGTAAATGAACTGAACAAACCTCCCCCTTAAATAGTGCTCAGAAATCAAAGAGCTGAAAAAAATGTAAATGGGATTCATTAACAGCTGCAAAATTAGCTTTCTTGTGGTATTTTGATATGTTTTTCTTGCAAATCTCAAGAACTTTAGTTTGCGGTGAGTTTCGGACATGGTTGAGACTGTCTGACTTGTGAGTGGGTTTAGTGGACAGTGGGGGCCAAGGAGAGGAGGTTCTCAATATGCCCATCTTATGATGCCCTCTGGCTCCTACCAACATTAGCTTTCTGGTTCTTTTATCTGCCTTGGGACAACGTTTACCCAGCATGTCAAAGTGCTAGCTGGAGTTGATTTTCTCTGTGCTCATTTTAACACAAAGGAGTTGAACGTTCAGGAATTTCTGCTATGTTTGGAATTTTGCCGTCAGTGTCAACAAGAATAATTATTGGTTAACTTTTTTTTTTTTTTTTTTTTTTTTTTTTTTAATATTGGTTAACTTTTATCCTCTGGACTTATTGACGTTTGTTATCAGGACTGGGGATTTGACTCCTACTATGGGTGAGACCAGCAGTGCAGCACTGATGGCCCCAGGCTGGATCTAGATGGCAGATGTGTTTTGTTTGGCCTGTGCAGTGTTTTTAAAGTAGGAGATTTCATTTCAGAATCACATTTCTGGCTTTCGTCACCGCCAGGCCGGAGCTGCCTGTTTGGATCAGGGCAGCCACGCCCACACCACGCCCTACTGCCTCACACCCTGTCTGTGTCGCCTGTTCACTCTCCCAGGAGTCCTTAGGAATGCAGAATCTCAGGCTCTGCGGCACAGCTGCCCGTCAGAATCTGCATTTTAACAAGATCCCCTGGGGGGTTCTTGTGCTCAAAAAGTGGGAGAAGCTCTGGTCTAAAGCAGAGTTTTTCATCCTTGGCTGATAATAGGAATCACCAGGACACTTGTGAAAAATCTACCTCCCAGGCTGCACCACAAAGCCAGTCCCATCCTGCAGGGCAGGGACCTGAGAACCCATATATTTAACAGGTGCCCCAGGTGACTCTATTGCTCAGATAAGTTAGAAAAGCGCTGCTCAAAGAGCTGGTTCTCAAATGTGGATATACATCAGAATCACTTCTTATTTTTTAATTTAATAAAACATTTCATTATTACAAAAACATCACGTGAGCATTGTAGAAATTTAGAAAACGCCTTATTTCATGACCTGTTTTTCTAGGCAGATATTTGTTTTTTATCCATTTTAACCCAAATGAGATAGTACCATACATGTTATTTTCAAACCTGCTTTTCTCAGTTAACAATCTCCAGTTTCTATAAGAAAACAAATTTTCATTTTTCCCAGTTTACCCCAAAATATTCTTTACAATTAATTGTTCTGTCTCAACTGAAATCCATTCCAGGACCACGCAGTGGGTCTGATTATTCCATCCCTTATGTCTTTTAATCCAGCACATTCTTCCCCCTCCCCCCACCCTTTTTTTCCTCTGCAAAATACCGACTCGTTAAGGGAAAGTCCCACCTCTTGGACGTCTTATCCCGTCACTTCCTCATAGTATCACTTAGCTTGTTGCTCTATCCTGGAGTGATTTTTTTTTTTAATGCATATGGACTCCACTAGGACTTCCTGAATTAAAGTCTTCAGGGAGCAGGGTCTGGTCGTCTGTAGTATTTGTAGTTCCCTCAGATGGCTCTGAGCTTGAGAACTAAATCGTCCTGATCCGCTCAGCAGGGAAAGGTGACACAGCCCTTAAATCTACCAGGAACGTTGCCTCGTGCCTCTGGATTCACATGGGGTACTGAAATGTGATATATAAGAAAAATATACGTTTTATCATCCAGATGATCATACATATTTGGCCTTTCTCTGAGGTTCCTGGCTCGCAGCTCCCCAAACCTTTGGCATTTCCTAAGTGTTGAGAGTGATCAAGATGTCTTTTATCATATTCATGAGGTGACTTTTGGACGGCCCCTAAAAATGGGAGCTGGTTGACAGGGAGCCAGCCCTGTGATTAGAGGGTTGGAACTTTCAATACCACCCTCTGACCCCTGGGGCGGAGAGAGAGGCTGGAGATTGAGTTCAATCGCAGTGGCCAGTGATTTAACCAATCACGCTCTGTGACGATGCCTCCATAAAAACCCAAAAGGATGGGGTTCAGAGAGCTTTTGAGTCAGGGAACAGGTGGAGGTTTGGGGAGTGACACGCTTGGAGCAGGCAACGAAGGCCGCGTCCTTTCACCATACCTTGCACCTTGCCCTCTGCATCTCTTCCATCCGGCTGTTCCTGAGTTACATCCTTTTACAATAAACTGGTGAGCTAGAAAGTAAACTGTTTCCCTGAGTTCTGTGAGCCTTTCTAACAAATTAACTGAACCCAGGGAGGGGGTCGTGGGAACCTCTGATTTATAGCCTATTGGTCAGAAGTACAGGTAACAACCTGGGTTTGCACCTGTGGGAAGGAACAGGCTTGTAGACCTGAACCCTCAACCTGTGGAATCTGATTCTGTCTCCGGGTGGACAGTGTCAGAACTGAGTTGAGTTCTTGGACTCCCTGCTTGTGTTCAAGAATTGCTTGTTGAAGGTGTGGTGAACCCTGCCCTGCCCCCGACGCACACACCTTGAAATCAGGAGCAGACACCAAGAGAGACACTTTAACATCAAGGTCTGGAGTCTCTCTGTGATGCTTTGACTTATAGGATCCAAGCATGGCTGTTTGTTTATCCTTATTCTGTGATAAGAAAGTCAACTTTGCTGGAAGGAGCCTTTATCTGAGGCTGGCAGCTGGGACACTTTCTAAGGCCTTATCTATGCTTGTAGTTTTCCTAGCAGATTTCACTCTCCCTGAGTTCCTGCTCATGATAACAGGGGATGAGTGACTGAGTAGGGATACAGGAAACCTGGAGCACTCCAAAACATCTTCAGACGCTGGGTTTGAAGCTGAGGAACTCAAGAACACTTGCCACAGCCTGGAACTCAAGAACACTTGCCACAGCCTAAGTCCCTTCATATGGCTTTAAACAGATATGTTGTGAAGTCTGTGGGCTCAGAGGCACGAGTTCTCTGAGCAGCCTTCTGGTCTCCCAGTAGGCCAGCGGCCAGTGGTCTCAAGTTGAAAATTAAACGTTCTGAGGCCCCGCATATCCCCAAATCTACATACATACCCTGGAGGCAGTAAGTACCACGTAGGGCTACAGCCAGGGTCCTGGTGCAGTGGATTTTATGTCCCATCTCCATGATAAATGTGGTCGTTTTTTCCATGAGAACAGCCACAAAGATTTTTAATTTGCCTAAAGGTAATGTGTGATTTTGAGATGTGATTAGGAATTGTCATTCCACAGTGAACATTACCAACAGGAACTGCTAGCAGTCACTTAATAGGACTCCTGGCTCTAAACCCTGTTAAGCCCACCCCCATCTCCCCGACAGCCACACCCAGAGATCAGACTGTCTCCATCGATTCTAATGCTTGGAAAGTCAAGAAAACTGTGTTCCAGGAGCTGGTTCTCAAACTTGGGCGTGCATCGGAATCACCCAGATTGCTTTTTATCTCTTAATTAAAGGAAAATATTATTATTACACAAACATTATGTGCATTATAGAAATTTAGAAAAAGATAAGCAAAACTAAGAATATGAAATCACCATAGTCATGCCACCCAGAGATGACTGCTGTTAACAGCTCAGTGTATGTTTTTGTAGATAGTTTTCTAGGCAGGTTTGCACGTGTACGGATCAGCCTCTCCTTTGGAGTTTCTTCTTGGTGGAGCGTTTGATCCATCTCAGTGCAGCTTCCCTCTCAAGGAGCTCACACCATGGGCTCACCCCTCCAGTGTCTGGATGAAGTGTCTGAAAGGCCAGCTTTCCTCTTGCCTCTCTAGAGTGGTGGTGCTGGGTGACGGTAATCAGCTGAGAAGCCCTGATCACAGGGTCCCATGATCCGAGGGGATCTTCACGCTTTGTGTACTTTCCTCTCCATTTGCTTCCAGTTAGGGCTTCCTCCTCATCTCAGAATTGCACAGCACCTGTCTTAGCTTAGGCTCCTGTAACAAAATACCGTAGATTGGGTGGCTTAAGCACAGACATCTATTTCCCGTAGTTCTGCAGGCTGCAAGTCCAAGATCAAAGTGCTGGCAGATCTATATCCAGTTGGCTTCTCTTAAGTGAACAAAGCCAGGGAACACGTGTGCCCTCGAGACGCCATGGTGACAGGCTGGGTCACACACACCTTCCCTGTCTGGCACGGCGATTCTGAGGCTCTGCGTGCTGCCTGCTGGGGGTCTCAGAACACAGGTGTTGCTCCTGTCTCCCTTGTCTGACCAGACCTCTGGTGGAGATTGCTCCTTACAGGGGTCGCTGAACCAGGAGAGGGGAGCCTCGAACTGGGGAGGTCTGCTCTCACCACCTGCTCCTGAGCAAGTGCCAGTGAAACCCACTGGAGCTGACCCTGGGCTGAGCAGTGACCTGGCCCTTAGCGGGCTGCATCCGGCTTGCTCTTCTCGCTTTCAGATTTCCTTCCTGATTCAAACCACGCAGTGGCATCTGCTGGTGGGGCTGGATGTGTGGGTGCAGACCCCCCTGGGTGGGAGTCATCTCTGCTGCCTTCAACCCCAGGGACACTGGGAGGCTAATAAGCACCTCCTAAGACCTTCTTAACACCCCTCTGTGACACTCATCAAATTTTAACCTGCCTACACACATTTTTTAAAAAATAATAAGCCTCCAGTATAATATAAAGGAAAAAATGATAGAATGTTCAGCTTAATATGTAAATGCTCAGGCACGACCACCCTGGAGACATAACGAAGTTCTCCAAGGCGAGAATCCTTACACGAGATCACCATGAAAGCATCCACTACAGGCGCGGGTAGACACGGGTCTGTTTCATGTTCGTCACTCACATGACACTTAGAGAGATACCACCAGTTAAGTGACTTTCCAGGACTGGCAGACTCTGATCCAAATGAGAACAAGAAGCCCCCTTCTGTAGGCGCAATGGCTGAGTCCTGAAGAAACGCAGAGTATACGCAGTTGTGCCAAAGTATTTGGGGTTTAAATATAAACCTGAGTTACAGGTTCCAGAAAACACCCCACACACTTCCAGGACATGCCCCTGAGCATATTGTTTCTGTTGTCTTCTTTGAATGACTTCAACAGCCGGAATTCCCCTACTGACCCCACGACCTAATAGCCGCTTGGCCCTTTGTAGGTCTCAGTTTCCTCACCTCCAAAATGTGTGCATGGAGGAAGTTGAGCAGTAGTTCCTACCTCAGAGGGTACTTAGCACGGTGCTTGATGGGTTAGAAGTATTAAATGAGTGCTAGTTATTAGTTATAATTTATATTATATATGATTTATGAGTGTCCTTAAAATTGCCATGAATGAGTAAGTGCTTAAAGGCAATGAGCTAAGATTCTGAATGCTATTTCATGGATTCTAGAGAACTGAATTAGATTCTAGGCCCCAGTTATCCTCGTAATGTCTCCCCTGCCAGAGTTCTGAAGCTGGAGCTTTGAAGCTGTTTCTCGAAGAGAGTCACAGCAAGAACATCACAGGAATGTTCACCCTCTCTTAGATGTGTGCTCTGGAATTGCTTGGCATTTCTCCTTGAATGGCTTCGGGCCCTCACCCAGGACCCCAGCTTCTCCAGACCGAGCCCTAAGTTGAGATGTAAAACAAGAAAAGGTGCCAAGAATACAGCCTGGTTCAAAGACGGAAGCAGCACACGTAAAAGAATAACAATGTAAGAGCTTCTGCAATTACATGCTAAATTATTTGGTGCCATCTTTAAATTATGTAGGAAATAGAAAAAGGAAAATCTCAGAGTAGGCAGGAGAAAGCTTCAAGAGGAGGGAGGCCGGAGCTGGTGCTCAAGGATGGAGGGAATCTGGGTCAGGAGAAGATGGAGGAGGGAGGATGAACAGGTTGAGGGAGCTGGGAGGAGGGTGGCTTAGGTGGCCTGGATGGAGGGTGGTGCCCAGACCTGGGCAACAGCCCTTTCAAGATCCAGAGAAAATTCCAACTAGAAAAAATACATATATAGTGTATAAGGCAGAATCAGAGTGTCGCAGATGTCCTGACAGCATGACGTATATAGTGTATAAGGCAAAATCAGAGTGTCACAGATGTCCTGACAGCATGTCCCCAGGGATACGCCTGGTGTTATTCCCTGAGACCGTGTCACCCAGAGCTGGTGATAAGCTGATGGCAAGTGGTGCCTGTGGCAATGCTGCCTCTGGGTGGGCAGGAGCCTTTGGCTCTGCACTGGCTCTGTAGTCTGGGAAAGGAAGTGTTCTCATGAGAATACTATTCTTGCCTTTGGGAGGGACTGTGGGAACACGCAGTTACTGCTGGGGGACCTTTCCGAGCACACATGCTTGTTTACGATGATGGATGACGGGCTCAGGACTGAGCCGAATCGATTCCTTTTCTGGAGGTGGCATGAGAACCCCGCCTGGAATTTCTGTTACAGTCTGCTGCCAGAGCCAGTGACGGAGAGACAAAGTTCATGCTTACTGGAAGGTCGCGCCCGCTAGGAACCGGGTGGCTACCAGGCTGGTGCTCCCTGGCCCAAGTCTTGCGTGGAGGGGGCGCAAGCATGTATGTGACAGCAGTAGTATCTCACGGGTGTCCGGGAGCCAGGCTAAACATATGCATTCACCCATTCATTCATTCATTCTACAGATACTTGTTAATGCCAGGCTTCTGGCCCCATGGAGTGTATGTCTCCCTCTAGTGGAGGGAAACAATAAACAATGTGAATAAGAATTATGTAGAGTATTAGGTAATGAGAGCTCGAGAGAAAAATCAGCACGAAAAGGTACGCGCAGGACTGGGGTAAGGGTACATTGGGACATTTTCAATAGAGTGGTCAGGGAAGGCTTATCCGAGAAAGTAACATTTGAGCACAGCCTGAAAGAGGTGAGTCACATCCGTAACCGGAGGAAGAGCATTCCAGGCAGGAAATAGATTGTGCAAAGGTCCTGAGGCAGGGACACGCCTGGCTTGTTGGAGGGACTGTAAGAAGGCAGTGTGGATGGAGTGCAGTGAGAAGGGAGAGAGAAGCAGGAGGTGACTTTGGGAGAAGCCAGAGGAGCAGATCCTATCCGTCCATGTAGGCATTGTAAGGAGCCTAGCTTATACTCACAAGGAAAGGCAAGACATGGCCTGACCTTCATTTCATAGGACCTCCCTGACATCTGGAAAAGAGACTGAAGTGGATGAAAATCTAAGCAAGGCACCAGTGAGGAGGCTACTTCAGTCATACCGGCGAATCGGGCCAGGGTGGGAGCCATGGTGGGTGACGAGTGATGGGCGGGTTCTACATGCATTTGGAAAGGAAGGCAGAGCTGCCAGATCTGCTCATGAACTAACTGTATGTGGGCCATGAGAGAAAGAGAAAAGCCAAGGAACATCTAGTGCTCATGACCCCCAGCAACCACCTAGAGACCCAAGCTCTCCAAGGCGGTTCTGTTGCCAGTGGTTACCCGCCCCCTCCAGCAGTGATATCCGGAAGGTGTGATGGCCGGAAGTTCCCGCCTTTCAAAGTGGCTTCCCCAGCCAGCAGCATCAGCTGTACGAAGCTTGACCTCCTGGAGGCTTAGGGTGTGGGTGTGATGATTTATTCTTCCGCAAGACCCTCTGCTCAGCTCTCCCACATTGAAGGGTGGGGTAGAGGGTCCTCACAGAGCTTCCTTTCAACCCCATCACTGTTCAAAGGTGATAGAATATAGACCTATGTCAGTAGTGCTAGCAGGCTGCAGGTGTTGGTACAGTAAGGTAGGTATCGTGTAGTTATTAAAAGCTGAGGCCAGCTGGAACCTGAATTCTAAATAGTTTCCACATGGAAGACTAACAATTAAGTAATAGGTTAATAATTAATTCAGGTGAATTTATGTCACCCTTTTCGGTGTGTGTGTGTTTGTTTTGTTTGTTTTGGCTGTGCCGCGTGGCTTGTGGGATCTTAGTTCCCCGACCAGGGATCAAACCTGGGCCTTCGGCAGTGAGAGTACGGAGTCCTAACCACTGGACAGCCAGGGAATTCCCTATGTCACCCTTTTGAACATCAGTTTCCTGATTTGTAAAATGGGGTAATCCATTCCCTGCCTCATTGGACCATTGAGAGAAGGATGAAACACTGAGCACAGTGCCTGGAACTGTGCCGGTGACCAGTTATGGAGGAAGTGAACTGATGCTCTTCATCTGTCACATGTCAGCTAATTCCCTCCTGTCATTTCCAAGAGATGTGGAAGGAGCCCAAGTCCCTCCTTCCTCTGCTGTTTTGCTGGTCTCCTCCCTTCAAACTTTTCTCCTGTGTGTCAGGTCATAATGATTTTATTTTGAATCACAACAGGACTTTTTACTGAGTGTCTATGAAGAGTCAAGCTCTGTGTTAGGGGCTTTAAGAGAACTCTGCCTAACCCTCACCTACCAGCATAGTGAGAGGCATGCTGGCCATGCACAGGGGGTTCTTGAGATTAATGGCTTTTCTAAGGTTAGTTAGCAAAAAGCAAATGAGGAGGAAGAATCAGATTTAAACCCTGGGACTGCAAGGGTGTGAGGTCACACTGTGAATGGTGGTGGTGGTGGTGGTGATGATGACGATGGAGAAGATGAAGATGATGAGAAGAAGAGGATGGTGGAGGAGGAGAGGAAAAAGAAGAGATAATATATTACATATTCTGCCACGCTTTGTTATTAGAATGTTCTGTGTTTTAACTGTTTAATCCTCATAGCGACCTTTTAAGGTAGCCCCTATTATTTTCTCACATAACAGCGAGGAAACTGAGGCTCTGTGAGGTTCAGTCACTTGCCCAGTGTCACACAGCCACTGAGTGGAGATGCAGGCTTCGGGATCTACTGAAGCCTGTAGCCTTGATGCTGTGCTGTGGTGCCAGCCTCAGGCTGCCATCTGTCCATAATCTCCTGATCTTATCCCCTAGCACGTTCCTCCACAGTCATGGGCACCCCCTCCTTCTTCTCGGGGTGTACCTCTCCCAGTAAGTTGTGTGTCCCCAAAGGACTTTGGGGGTCACAGTGGCACATGTGTCACTTTGATTAAGAAGACATACAGCTGGTGAGAGCCACCCCCACCTCTTTCACACTGAATTTAAGCCAGTCAAGAAGTTCAGCCCTTTAGTCAAAAGCAGGGTCATTTCTCAACAGCCGACGTGTGTTCTTGCCCAGGCTGTGATGTATCTCGATTTCTCTCGGGGTACCCTCAAATGCCTGAATTTAAAAGCACACTAGAAAGTGTATCCACAGGTGAACGTTCTGCTCTGATGCGACTTTTAGAAAGTCTAGCTGTTCTTGATATGCAAACTAATCTGTAAGGAGGGAGAGCGTGCGAGAGAAGCAGGATGCATTATTCATTGGGAAACAGCATCTTGTATTTTAGAAATGAGAGCACGCCAGCGTTGATTTAATGCCACCCCAGTGCTTAGGAGGAATTTGGCTAAAGATACACTTGTAGCCTGAAGAGTTTCTTATTTGGTAAGTTATGAGAGGTGTTTCGAAGACATGATGCCCATGTGAAGCTGGAGATGGAATTGTTTATCTTTGTATCTACTCGTCCTGTTTCTCCAATGAGTTGGCAGAACTCTTGATGGTAAGAATCAAGTCTTATACCTACTTATAACTGCAGTGCCTGGCCCAGTGTTCTGTCCCTATTCAGAGCAAAATAAACCTTTGTTTTAAATGAGAAGAACCCCAAGAGAGAGAGCCTTCCAGAGCTGACCTGGAGTAGTTCACTTACCTGCTGAGACTCAATTTTACTCCAGATGCTCAATGACCATACTTGGTCTATTTGAACATATCTAGAAAGGCCTCTGCTGCCCTGTAGGAAAATAATGTCCACATCTCTAGCCAGTCATAAATAGAGCCATATATTCAATTACTCAGCGATTCTCAACCATGACTGGTGGTTCTCAACCTTGAGCATACATCACAGTCACCAGGAGGGCTTGCTGAAATACTGATTGCAGGGCCCACTACCTGGGCTTCTTCCTCCCTAGGTATTAATTTCTTAGGGCTGCCGTAACAAATCACCACCAATTTGATGGTTTAAAACAACAGAAATTTATTCCCTAACAGTTCTGAAAGCCAGAAGTGCAAAATCAAGGTGTCGGCAGGGCCACACTCCCTCCAAAGGGTCTAGGGGAGGATCCTTCCTGCCTCTCTCAGCCTTTGGTGTCTCCAGGGCATCCTTGGCTCGTGCCTTACTTAAATCTCTTCACATAGACTTCTCTCTCTGTCTCAAATCTCCCTCTGCTTTTCTCTTATAAGGACATTTGCCATTGAATTTAGGGTCTACCTTGATAATCCAGGATGATCTCTTCTTGAGATCCTTAACTTGATTAAATCTGCAAAGACCCATTTTTAAACTAAGGTCGCATTCACAGATTCCGGGAATTAGGATCTGTCACAGCTTTTAGGGAGCCACCATTCAGCCACTACACCAGGCCTGGAATGAGTCTTGAAAAGTTGCTTTTTTTGCATTTCTAACACGTTCACAATTGATGCTGTAAGTAGCTCAGAGGTTGGAATATGAGGGCTGGGCCACTACTCTGAAGAGAGAGAAATAACAATGCCTTCTTTGAAATAGCACCTTTTCTTGAGAGTTCTTAAAGTAGATTTTATCTCATGGGATTGATTCATGGTATCCATTAAGCAAGATGCATAGCTCTACCACTAGAATTAATTTTTAAGTTGCTAACCCTTAATTATTTGTAGAAGATAGGACCAAAAATGTTGGAAGCAATTTGGAAATGGTCTTTATATTCAGTCTATAATGGATGCTATTTAAAACAATTGGTTTTCATATTCTCATATAAATGGTGCTGCTAACAGTCAAAGCCATAGACTGTTCAAGTGCTTTGTATCCTAAAAAGGGTACAAGGACCATCAGACTGTAAGTTGTGATTTTTTCTGTGGCATGTTTCAGTAAAATGGTGTTTCTGAAGAAAGAACACTTCATTCTGGATTCAGATCCTGAGTGTGCTCCCTTTTTGTCTGTGAAAAGTTGGGGCTTCGTTTTCTTGTCTAAACAGTGCGGGCGATAATATTTTGTCCTAATAATTAGCAGGCTTATTATGATGATCAATTAAGAGCAGTTTGTAAATTGTCAAGTGTTTTGAAATATGTTATCTCTATAATGATGTGGTAGAAATATAAAGTGAAGTTAATTCCTGTAAATCTCTGTACTAAAGCTAGTTCTTAAGAAGAACTCTAGTCCAAAACATGTTAATTTGGCTTCTCCCATGTATTGCCTTTTTCAAAGATGACCACAATATTTACTCTCTCACGTGGTCTTCTTCAACGTGACCTTGACATTCCTTTCATTGAGTTATAGGGTATTTATCATATCCTCTTGGACCTAAGTGGACTAGGGAGTCACTTGTGACTAATAAAATGCAGAAGTGACTTCTGAAGCAGGGTCATAAAAGGCCATGCAGCTTTCCCTTTGTTCCCTGGGAATCTTACTTTTAGAGCCCTACCATGCTGAGGCTACCATGCTGTGAGGAAGCCCAAACTAGTGCACACAGAGAGACCACATGGAGGGACCCTGAGACTACATGAAGAGAGCAAGAAAGAGGTGCCTGGCCAGCCAGTCCTCACCCCACTACCGCAGCTACATCCGTCCTCTGACTGCAACCAAGACCCCAAGCTGCAACCCCAGAACCAGTCCAGCTGAACCCTTCCTGGATTCCTGAGCCACAGAAGCCCTAGGAGATAATAAAAGCATTGTTATTGTCTTGAGCCTCCAAGCTGTAGGACAGTTTATTACACAACAGATAACTAGAGCATCCCATATAAGTCAGTGTAGCCAATGGTCTGATTGTCAATTATGGGTTGAAAAGACCATTAACACGGTAGTTAATCAAATGTGCTGTCCCTTCTAGCCCTACACACCCCCGCCCACAGCTCTTTTGCTACTTACTTATCTTTTCAATTTCAAATATACCTTCTAGTAACAGTCTAGATGAGATTCCCTTTTATGCTAACAAGCAAGCACAATCCTTTGCTTCCCAGCCCTACTTTAAATATGTATTAAAGCTTTTATTTGAGTGCAGTTACTTAGTGTTTTGTCTCTTCCACAAGACTCCTGGATTCCAGGATGTCAGGGATTTTGTTGGTTTTTCCTCGCCTTTCTATCCCCTGTACCTAGCATAATGCCTGACACCTAGTAGGCATTCAAATAAATAGCCATTGTTTAAGAATGAGCAAACAATGAGGATTGTACCCAACTCATTTAGATATGTTCTGAAGTTTATATAAAGGACATAGGTAGGATATCAGTATAAACAAATGCCAAGAAAAATGTATGATGCAATATAGCACCTTGTTGATTTCCTGTAATTGTGTGGTGCCTAAAGGTAGCATCTGTTTTCTCAACTGCCCCCTTATAATGCCTGCCTTAAGATCCTGCAAGAAAGCAGAAGGGAAGGAACATCCTCAGGCCTGGAGAATTCAGAAGGGTTTCTTTGGAAAGGATTTAACAAATATCTGAGAAAAGTTAGAGGGCATCTTGGGACTCCTTGATGGCCACAAAAGGAATGACTTTAAAAACAATCGATCCAGGAATGTCTGCCTGGCCGCCCTTTTCCTTCTCACTGTAAATTTCCTCACAGTGAACACAGATGTTGGAGAGGGGTTGTTTGGTTTTCTGACACACAGATGCGGGGAGTTTGTCTGCTTTCCTAGTCAGGCTTCTCATCTCTTGAACTATAGCTTGTGAGCCGGGAGGGGTACCAGATGGCCCAACTCCAGGGCAGCAGTTATGTAAATTATGTGAATGGTGACCCGCCCCCCGCCCCCAGGAGGGCAGTTGCCATGTGAATGGAGCCTCCAGAACTAGTGCCACTTGGCAACCTGGGTTTTTCCCACTGCTTCTAAGATGTGCAAACCATCCCACACCTGTGTGTTATCCATCTTTGATTCTTTACCACAGTGAGGCTCTAATAGGTCCCTGAAAACGTAGACTTAAATATAGGTAAATACAAGATGGTGACTTGAATCAGGTGTAAATTGAGTCCCATCAATCCTTAATCTTTCCATTTGGCCCACAAGTTGTCCATGTTGCCTTGCACGACTGGTAGCCTTCACTTGAGATCCACTCAAGACTACTGAGATTATTTTAAATGTTGGTGCTGTAAGCCAGTCTGTTAGTATCATTCCTAGGACTAAGGATGGTAGTAATCACTAGCATTTCCTGAGTACATCGATTACACTAAATTCTTTACACAAATGACCTCATTAACTCCTCACAACAGCCCCATATAATGTATATAGTAGTAATATTCCCATGTTAGAGATTAAAAACAAACAGAGGCACAAAAAGATTCAGAAATTTTACTAGTCACACAGCTATTAAGTAGCAGAGCTAGAGTTTGAACCCAGCCTGGCTCCAGAGCTCAAGGTCTTGAGGACTCCTGGCGCTCCAGTGGCCATCCAAGGAATGACTTTTTAAGAAAATAAGAGAGAGCTATCCCAGAATGTGGATGTTGCTATCTTTTTTTTTCTTCTTCTTCTTCCGTATTGCCTCATAGCATACACAGGTGTTTAAGATCAAATTCTTGGTTTTCTGCCATCCAGAAAGTCACTTTGAACTTCGATACTATAAACTAGCCTGTCATCATCATCATTGTTATTATTAATTCAGAACTGTCTGGCTCCCAGAGTGCCTCCTATTGACCACGCGCTCTACCACGTGTCAGCTTTGTGTCTTATACAAGCTCATCCTCACCAATTATTGAAAAGTAGAACAGGGCAGAAAACAGTAACCCACCCTCAAAAGAGCTCCCACTGGCATGTCATTGCACCAGGGGGACGTGATTATCTAGGCCACCTTAAATCCACCAGGTTTTATTAGCCAAGTCACAGGTATCAATCCACAGAAATACTACAGACCATTTCCTTTTGCTGAAACTAAAATACACCAAACCCAGTAATTCTCTCCAGAAAGGATGGCCAGTTTAGCATGATTTGTGTATAGTAAACTCAGGTTGGCTCCTGTACCTCGTTTTGCTCATTTACAAAATAGAGATAATAACTACCTTGTAGATCAGTGCCATTTAGATGCTATGATACAGGTCAAGCACAGCATTGTGCCTGACACATGAAAGCTAGTAAGAAGTCAAATGTTACATCCATCATTGTCATTATTAATAAGCAATTTGGGTCTTAGTCTTCTCTGAATTAAATTATATTACCTAATTTAAGTAATGAGACTACATTTTCTTTTCTACCCCATTCTGTTTAAACTTAGATATAGTATGTCCCTTTTCTCCTTGTTGGTGTGTCCAAATTTTTACACTGAATTTGGATCCTAATTTTTTAATCTCATCGATAACCAGTTACAATCTGCCCTTCTGGAGGACGCCCCGTCTTAAGCATATCTGAGCTCCCTTTGCCACCCTGATTTATAGTGTGATATTTAGCACCCTCAGCTGCTTCTAAAACCCAAAGGGCAAATTGGTTACCTAGCAACCACATAAATGCAATTGCTAACGGTACAGTTTAGCCCTATTTTGTTATAATGAAATAATGTCTTACAAGAATGGAAAGCTGAGGTGTGCTCCATGAAGCCAGTGCTTTGGAGAAAAAATGCTTCTTCAAGACAGAGTAGCAAAGCAGGAACTGTTCTGGTCATCCCCTGGTTTTCAATGACTCATCGTTTTCTGGAATGGAGGTCCCACCTGGGAGTCCTCAGGGTGGGAGAAGACAGCAGCCACATTTGGTTTGTCCAGAAATCTTTAAACGCTTTGTAACTTTGGATACTTTGGGGTGGAGTGGGGCGTCTACAACCAACAGTATCATTCCCAGGCCACCTCACACAGGCCTGCCTGACCTCCAAAGGCATCTGACTTTGAACCCCTTGGTGAAGAGCATCATAATGTTCCTTTCTTCTCCCAAAATGAAATCCATAGATAGCATTACTACCAACACATGTAGTTTGGAAACAATTCTCAATACTATGCCATGATTTTAATACAGTTATAAAGGAGTAATAAAAGGAAAGTAATTTACAATGAAATAATTTATTTTTTAAATATAAATGTTCAGGCATGACTCTAATGGAAGATAAAAATGACATAGTCATATATTTGCACCTATTTGTAGTGAATCAGCTTGGATTTAGGAGAAGTAAGATGACTCAGAAACCATTTTGTAGAAGAGATCCTGGAAAGGGAAAAGCAGAGGTGCACATGAACATGAGAATGAAACAGTGCAGATTAAAATCACACAAAAGACCTTCTGTTTGTGTGCAGTAGGTTCTCTACTCAGAGAATTATATAGAAGATTCTCACCTACATGAGTGCTGGATGGTACCCTGAGAGTAAAGTTCAAAATGGGATAATTCTTTATTTTATTTTTTTTAATAGATTTATTTATTTATTTTTGGCTACGTTGGGTCTTCGTTGCTGCCCGCGGGCTTTCTCTAGCTGCGGCGAGCGGGGCTGCTCTTTGTTGCGGTGCGCAGGCTTCTCATTGCGGTGGCTTCTTTTGTTGCAGAGCACGGGCTCTAGGCGCGTGGGCTTCGATAGTTGTGGCGCATGGGCTCTAGAGCGCAGGCTCAGTAGTTGTGGCACGTGGGCTCAGTAGTTGTGGCTCGTGGGCTGTAGAGCGCAGGCTAAGTAGTTGTGGCACACGGGCTTAGTTGCTCCGCGGCATGTGGGATCTTCCCGGACCAGGGCTCGAACCTGTGTCCCCTGCATTGGCGGGTGGATTCTTAACCACTGCGCCACCAGGGAAGCCAGATAATTCTTTATTGAGGGGACAGTCCTTCAAATTTTAGAACTTTTGGCCTCTCTGGTTCTGCTACTGAAATCCAATTGATTCCTCCACCGATAGTAGCAACAAAAAACCACCCTAAAAACTTCCAAAATGCCCATCTTGGATTTCAGTACTGGATTATTCTACCTGTCTGATCTTATTTCTTACTTCCCCCCAAACACTAAACACTCATTCATTTGTGATCCATAGACTATGTGGTCCATGTGAAATGCTTATTAACACAGAGTCTGGGCCAGAAGAAGAGTTTGGTAAAGGTTGTGTTATTGCTCTACTGAATGCATCATTCAGTACTTTCTTTTTGTATAGCACTGTAAGACATGGGCATGATAAAATTTCTCATATATATATATATATATATATATATGTAGTATTTTACACATGCACGTCAAATATTTCACAGGAGTAGATAGTGAAAAGTCTTGTGCCAAAATCCTCCTCAGTTCCCCTCCCCAGGGCAGCTACTATGTATAGTGTGTCTTCCCGAAATATTTGTTCAGAAGCAAACACATATATCCCTTTTGCAGTGTTTTTCCAGTGATGGAAGCCTTCTCCACAGCCAGTTCTGCATCCTGCTTTTCCACCAACTCTTCCTCTTGGGGACTGTGTATGGACCTTCCTCATTCTCTTTAATGGTTACGTGGTAGTTCATTTTATGGATGAACCCTAGGTTTTAAAAACATTGGTTAGATTGTTGTTTTTATAATACAGAAATGTCTAAAGCAGAAAACAAAGTAGTCCATACATAACCTCAGGATCCAGAAAAGCAAGGTAACAGTTTTCTTTTAGCAAAAGGAAATAGATGCAGATGGTAAAAAATAAAAGCGGGGTGCAGGTGACAGCACGACATGAAGAGTCAGAGTCTCCTTTCCTCTTCTGAAGTCTCAGTCCCTCTCCCTAAAACAACCATATCAACAGTTAGTGCCATGTGTGTTCTTCCAGAAAAAAGAAAGTATAGGGATCTACTGGCTGTGTAGGCTAAATAATGTCCCCCACCCCAACCCCAATGAGATGCATGCATCCCAATCCCAGAAACCTGTGATAATGTTACCTTAGATGGTAAAAGGGACTTTGAAGATGTGATTAAGTTAAGGACCTTGATTTAGAGAGATTATCCTGTTGGTCCCAGTGTAATCCCAAGGCTTCTTATTAAGAGAGATACAGGTGTTCAGAGAAGAGAGAAGATGCTGTGCTGCTGGCCTTAAAAAATGGAAGGAGGATAAATGTCCATGGACAGAGGAGTGGATAAAGAAGGTGTGGTACATATATACAGTGGAATACTACTCAGCCAGAAACAAGAAGGAAAGAATGCCATTTGCAGCAACATGGATGGACCCAGAGATTAACATACTAAAGGAAGTCAGACAGAGAAAGATGAGTATCATATGATATCACTTATACGTGGAATCTAAAAAAAAATGATATAAGTGAACTTATTTACAAAACAGAAATAGACTCACAGAGATAGAAAACAAATCTATGGTTGCCAAAAGGGAAAGGGCAGGTAGGGATAAATTAGGAGTTTGGGATTAACAGATATACACTGCTATATATAAAACAGATAAACAACAAGGATCTCCTGTGTAGCGCAGGGAACTATCTTCAATATCTTGTAATAACCTATAATGGAAAAGAATCTGAATATATATATATATATATATATATATATATATACACCTATATATACAATATATATACACAACTGAATCACCTTGCTGAACCCCTTAAACTAACACAACATTGTAAATAACTATACTTCAATTAAAAATAAAATTTTTTAAAATGGAGGAAGGGGACCAGGTGCCAGTGAATGCAAGTGATCTCTAGAAGCTGCAAAAGACAGGGAAACAGGTTCTCCTCTAGAGCCTGCAGAAAAGAATGCAGCCCCATGGACCCATTTTAAGTTCTGACCTCCACAACTATTAGAGAATAAATTTGTGTTGTTTTAAGCCAATGAGTTTGGGGTCATTTGCGATAGCAACCATAGGAAACGGATATTCTAGGAAATATTTATTTTTATTTACCTAAGGGCCATACTCCACCCATGGACTCAGTTGTTCTTTACTAATAACACCTTGTTACCTTATTTTTCACGGGCCCAGGTCTTTCCCTAAATTAGGTTTACGAGCACCACAGAAGTTGTGCTTGGTTTCTCATTGCATTCCTCTTGGCTTCCCTCTCAACAGGAGGCAACATAGCTGCTTAGTTAAAACTAAAAGAGGACATGGATGAAGTTAGAGCAGGCAGCGGACATGCTCAGTGTGTCCCTGTGCCAGGAGCGCTCAACCTGCCTGGATCTCAGCTGCAGCTCTGGTGGGCTCCCCACCCATCATGCCAGCATCTTCCCAGTCAAGTGCTCTTTCAAAGCCAAGGGCATTGCATACCAATACAGGGCAGCCCAGAATGGGGAAAGTTAATGTCTACAGAGGTAGCCACCAGCTAGCTGGGGACAGGAGTCAGGGGATCAATGTCCAGCCCCCTATCTATGGAAGAGCATTTCTAAGATGAACCTATTCCTGCTTTCTCAGAGGTGCCCAGTGGGACTGAGCCCATTTCCCACGTGGTACCTGGCTGGTTCAGTAACACATCTCTATAGACTTCTCTCCCTCCTTATCTTCCTCTGCGCCCTCACTCCTATTTCCTGAATCCACCCCCCAAATAGACCACTGGCTCTCAAGCTTTTGTCTCAGACCCAAGTTAAGACAGCACCCCAGCGTTGCCTCCTTTTTCTAGCTGAGGACTCCTTGCCAAGTCACTCTTCTAAACCTTAACTTGATTCTCTATTAAATGAAGATAGATTCTACCTCAATAGATTGTTTTAAAGTTGAAAAGAGATACTGTATTTGAAATGTCTGGCACATTCTTAATAAGCCACTGTTGTTAAAACTATTTGATGACTATTAAATAACAGTAATTGCTTTATAAAAAGTTAATTAATAAAATACATACATCAACTTACTGATAAAACCTGCATTTTCTAAAGTTGCTCTTGACCTTCAAAGGATTTCTCCTTCCTTCTACCATGTTTATTCAGCAGAAATTGTGAATATGTGCCAGGCTGTCCTCTAGGTGCAGGAATACCACAGTGAACACAGCAGAAAAAATCCACATCTTCATGGAGCTCAGGTGCACATGGATTTGTTCAGCAAATGGCACTTGTGCCCTGGAGGTACCAAGGCCAAGAAGCACAGTTGTTGCCTCCATCTCTGCCCTACCTCTGCCCATTTAGTTAAAATATGCACAGCTTGGGCTTCCCTGGTGGCGCAGTGGTTGAGAGTCCGCCTGCCGATGCAGGGGACGCGGGTTCGTGTCCCGGTCTGGGAGGATCCCACCTGCCGCAGAGCGGCTGGGCCCGTGAGCCATGGCCGCTGAGCCTGCGCGTCCGGAGCCTGTGCTCCGCAACGGGAGAGGCCACAACAGTGAGAGGCCCGTGTACCGCAAAAACAAACAAAAACAAAATACGCACAGCTGGAAACAGTATTGTAGCTTTATTTATTTTGTATGTTTATTAGGCTCCAACTGTCTGCTAGGTACTGTGCTAGGCCCCCTTCTTATATAAAGATAAATACGTTTGGCCCCTGAACTTAGGAAATGTATAGGCTGCTAAAATGTATAGGTTCATGAAAAAGCTCTGCCCACTTTTCTAGCTAGCTTACTTTCACTCCAACTCAGAAAATATTTCTTATGATCACTGGTTCTAATACAAATAAAATGTAGTGATTCATTAATCTCCTTAGCCTATAATTGCAAATTGGGTTTTCTCTAGAATATACCTGAAGGAGGTAGGTGCCCATTAAGCAGTTCAGGGGAGTTTTATTTAAACTGCAAATACAATTAGTTTACTCATTTTTAATTTAATCCCCAGGAGGCATTTTGGAAGCTTTCCCTTCTCATTTGACCTAAAACCATTTTTTTAAATTATTGTTCTCCTAAATTGAAACCCTTTCCAGCATTGCACATAAGAAGTCTTAAAACTCATCTGTTTTCTTTCTTGTAATTGACTTACAAACACATAATTGACTCACAAATGCATAATTGACTCTGCATGGCATTTTATTTTATTTATTTATTTTTAACTTTTAACTTTTATTTTTTTTTTATACAGCAGGTTCTTATTAGTCATCAATTTTATACACATCAGTGTATACATGTCAATCCCAATCACCCAATTCATCCCACCACCACCCCCACCACCCCCCGCGGCTTTCCCCCCCTGGTGTCCATACATTTGTTCCCTATATCTGTGTCTCAATTTCTGCCCTGCAAACCGGTTCATCTGTACCATTTTTCTAGATTCCACATATATGCGTTAATATATAATATTTGTTTTTCTCTTTCTGACTTGGTTCACTCTGTATGACAGTCTCTAGGCCCATCAGCATCTCTACAAATGACCTAGTTTCGTTCCTTTTTATGGCTGAGTAATATTCCATTGTATATATGTACCACATCTTCTTTATCCATTCGTCTGTCAATGGGCACTTAGGTTGATTCCATGACCTGGCTATTGTAAATAGTGCTGCAATGAACATTGGGGTGCATGTGTCTTTCTGAATTATGGTTTTCTCAGGGTATATGCCCAGTAGTAGGATTGCTGGGTCATATGGTAGCTCTATTTTTAGTTTTTTAAGGAACCTCCATACTGTTCTCCATAGTGGCTGTATCAGTTTACTTTCCCACCAACAGGGCAAGAGGGTTCCCTTTTCTCCACACCCTCTCCAGCATTTGTTGTTTGTAGATTTTCTGATGACGCCCATTCTAACTGGTGTGAGGTGGTACCTCATTGTAGTTTTGATTTGCATTTCTCTAATAATTAGTGATGTTGAGCAGCTTTTCATGTGCTTCTTGGCCATCTGTATGTCTTCTTTGGAGAAATGTCTATTTAGGTCTTCTGCCCATTTTTGGATGGGGTTGTTTGTTTTTTTAATATTGAGCTGTTTATATATTTTGGAGATTAATCCTTTGACCGTTGATATGTTTGCAAATATTTTCTCCCATTCTGAGGGTTGTCTTTTTATCTTGTTTATGGTTTCCTTTGCTGTGCAAAAGCTTTGAAGTTTCATTAGGTCCCCTTTGTTTATTTTTGTTTTTATTTCCATTACTCTAGGAGGTGGATCAAAAACGATCTTGCTGTGATTTATGTCAAAGAGTGTTCTTCCTATGTTTTCCTCTAAGAGTTTTATAGTGTCCGGTCTTACATTTAGGTCTCGAATACATTTTGAATTTATTTTTGTGTATGGTGTTAGGGAGTGTTCTAATTTCATTCTTTTACATGTAGCTGTCCAGTTTTCCCAGCACCACTTATTGAAGAGACTGTCTTTTCTCCATTGTATATCCTTGCCTCCTTTGTCATAGATTAATTGACTGTAGGTGCGTGGGTTTATCTCTGGGCTTTCTATCTTGTTCCATTGATCTATGTTTCTGTTTTTGTGCCAGTACCATATTGTCTTGATTACTGTAGCTTTGTAGTATAGCCTGAAGTCAGGAAGTTTGATTCCTCCAGCTCCGTTTATTTCCCTCAAGACTGCTTTGGTTATTCAGGCTCTTTTGTGTCTCCATACAAATTTTAAGATTTTTTGTTCTAGTTCCATAGAAGGTGCCATTGGTAATTTGATAGGGATTGCATTGAATCTGTAGGTTGCTTTGGGTAGTATAGTCATTTTCACAGTTTTGATTCTTCCAGTCCAAAAACATGGTATATCTCTCCATCTGTTGGTGTCATCTTTAATTTCTTTCATCAGTGTCTTATAGTTTTCTGCATACAGGTCTTTTGTCTCCCTAGGGAGGTTTATTCCTAGGTATCTTATTCTTTTTGTTGCAATGGTAAATGGGAGTGTTTCCTTAATTTCTCTTTCAGATTTTTCATCATTAGTGTATAGGAATGCAAGAGATTTCTGTGCATCAATTTTGTATTCTGCAGCTGTACCAAATTCATTGATTAGCTCTAGTAGTTTTCTGGTGGCATCTTTAGGATTCTCTATGTATAGTATCATGTCATCGGCAAACAGTGACAGTTTTACTTCTTCTTTTCCAATTTGTATTCCTTTTATTTCTTTTTCTTCTCTGATTGCCATGGCTGGGACTTCCAAAACTATGTTGAATAATAGTGGTGAGACTGCACATCCTTGTCTTGTTCCTGATCTTAGAGGAAATGCTTTCAGTTTTTCAACATTGAGAATGATGTTTGCTGTGGGTTTGTCATATATTGCCTTTATTATGTTGAGGTAGGTTCCCTCTATGCCCACTTTCTGGAGAGTTTTTATCATAAATGGGTGTTGAATTTCGTCAAAAGCTTTTCCTGCATCTATTGAGATGATCACATGGTTTTTTTTTGTTTTTTTCGGTTTTTTTTTTTGCGGTACACAGGCCTCTCACTGTTGTGGCCTCTCCCATCGTGGAGCACAGGCTCCAGATGCACAGGCTCAGCGGCCATGGCTCACGAGCCCAGCCGCTCCGCGGCATGTGGGATCTTCCCAAACCGGGGCACGAACCCGTGTCCCTTGCATCGGCAGACAGACTCTCAACCACTGCACCACCGGGGAAGCCCGATCATATGGTTTTTATTCTTCAGTTTGTTAATATGGTGTATCACATTGATTGATTTGAGTATATTGAAAAATCCTTGCATCCCTGGGATAAGTCCCACTTGATCATGGTGTATGATCCTTTTAATGTGTTGTTGGACTCTGTTTGCTAGTATTTTGTTGAGGATCTTTGCATCTATATTCATCAGTGATGTTGGTCTGTAATTTTCTTTTTTTTGTAGTGTCTTTGTCTGGTTTTGGCATCAGGGTGATAGTGGCCTCATAGAATGAGTTTGGGAGTGTTCCTTCCTCCACAATTTTTTGGAAGAGTTTGAGAAGGATGGATGTTAGCTCTTCTCTAAATGTTTGATAGAATTCACCTGTGAAGCCATCTGGTCCTGGACTTTTGTTTGTTGGAAGATTTTTAATCACAGTTTCAATTTCAATACTTGTGATTTGTCTGTTCATATTTTCTGTTTCTTCCTAGTTCAGTCTTGGAAGGTTATACCTTTCTAAGAATTTGTCCATTTCTTTCAGGTTGTCCATTTTATTGGCATAGAGTTGCTTGTAGTAGTCTCTTAGGATGCTTTGTATTTCTGCGGTGTCTGTTGTAACTTCTCCTTTTACATTTCTAGTTTTACTGATTTGAGTCCTCTCCCTCTTTTGCTTGATGAGTCTGGCTAATGGTTTATCAATTTTGTTTCTCTTCTCAAAGAACCAGCTTTTAGTTTCATTGATCTTTGCTATTGTTTTCTTTGTTTCTATTTCATTTATTTCTGCTCTGGTCTTTATGATTTCTTTCCTTCTGCTAACTTTGGGTTTTGTTTGTTCTTCTTTCTCTAGTTCCTTCAGGTGTAAGGTTAGATTGTTTATTTGAGATTTTTCTTGTTTCTTGAGGTAGGACTGTATAGCTATAAACGTCCCTCTTAGAACTGCTTTTGCTACATCCCATAGGTTTTGGATCGTCGTGTTTTCATTGTCATTTGTCTTTCAGTATTTTTTGATTTCCTCTTTGATTTCTTCAGTGATCTCTTGGTTATTTAGTAAAGTATTGTTTAGCCTCCATGTGTTTGTGTTTTTTATGTTTTTTTCACTGTCATTGATATCTAATCTCATAGTGCTGTGGTCAGAAAAGATGCTTGATATGATTTCAATTTTCTTAAATTTACTGAGGCTTGATTTGTGACCCAAGATATGATCTATCCTGGAGAATGTTCCATATGTACTTGAGAAGAAAGTGCAATCTGCTGTTTTTGGATGGAATGTCCTATAAACATCAATTAAATCTATCTGGTCTGTTGTGTCATTTAAAGCTTGTGTTTCCTTATTAATTTTCTGTCTGGATGATCTGTCCACTGGTGTAACTGAGGTGTTAAAGTCCCCCACTATTATTGTGTTACTGTTGATTTCCTCTTTTATAGCTGCTAGCAGTTGCCTTATATATTGAGGTGCTCCTATGTTGGGTGCATATATATTTATAATTGTTACATCTTCTTCTTCGATTGATCCCTTGATCATTATTTAGTGTCCTTCCTTGTCTCTTGTAATTCTTTATTTTAAAGTCTTTTTTATCTGATATGAGTATTGGTACTCCAGCTTTCTTTTGATTTCCATTTGCACGGAATATCTTTTTCCATCCCCTCACCTTCAGTCTGTATGTGTCCCTAGGTCTGAAGTGGGTCTCTGGTAGACAGCATATATATGGGTCTTGTTTTTGTATCCATTCAGCAAGCCTGTGTCTTTTGGTTGGAGCATTTAATCCATTCACGTTTAAGGTAGTTATTGATGTATGTTCCTATGACCATTTTCCTAACTGTTTTGGGTTTGTTTTTGTAGGCCCTTTTCTTCTCTTGTGTTTCCCACTTAGAGAAGTTCATTTAGCATTCGTTGTAGAGCTGGTTTTGGTGGTGCTGAATTCTCTTAGCTTTTGCTTGTCTGTACAGCTTTTGATTTCTCCATCGAATCTAAATGAGATCCTTGCTGGGTAGAGTAATCTTGGTTGTAGGTTCTTCCCTTTCATCACTTTAAGTATATCACGCCACTCCCTTCTGGCTTGTAGAGTTTCTGCTGAGAAATCAGCTGTTAACCTTCTGGGAGTTCCCTTGTATGTTATTTGTTGTTTTTCCCTTGCTGCCTTCAATAATTTTCCTTTGTCTTATTTTTTGCCAATTTCATTACTATGTGTCTCGGCGTGTTTCTCCTTGGGTTTATCCTGTATGGGACTCTCTGTGCTTCCTGGACTTGGGTGGCTATTTCCTTTCCCATGTTAGGGAAGTTTTCAACTATAACCTCTTCAGATATTTTCTTGGGTCCTTTTTCTCCTTCTGGGACCCCTATAATGCAAATGTTGTTGCATTTAATGTTGTCCCAGAGGTCTCTTAGGCTGTCTTCATTTCTTTTCATTCTTTTTTCTTTATTCTGTTCCACAGCAGTGAATTCCACCATCCTGTCTTCCAGGTCACTAATCCGTTCCTCTGCCTCAGTTGTTCTGCTATTGATTCCTTCTCGTGTAGTTTTCATTTCAGTTATCGTATTGTTCACCTCTGTTTGTTTGTTCTTTAATTCTTCTAGGTCTTTGTTAAACACTTCTTGCATCGTCTCAATCTTTGCCTCCATTTTTTTTCCGAGGTCCTGGATTATCTTCACTGTCATTATTCTGAATTCTTTTTCTGGAAGGTTGCCTATCTCCACTTCATTTAGCTGTTTTTCTGGGGTTTTATCTTCTTCCTTCATCTGGTACGTAGCCCTCTGCCTTTTCATCTTGTCTGTCTTTCTGTGAATGTGGTTTTTGTTCCACAGGCTGCAGGATTGTAGTTCTTCTTGCTTCTGCTATCTGCCCTCTGGTGGATGTGGCTATGTAAGAGGCTTGTGCAAGTTTCCTGATGGGAGGGACTGGTGGTGGGTAGAGCTGACTGTTGCTCTGGTGGGCAGAGCTCAGTAAAATTTTAATCCACTTGACTGCTCATGGGTGGGGCTGGGTTCCCTCCCTGATGGTTGTTTGGCCCGAGGCAACCCAACACTGGAGCCTACCTGGGCCCTTTGCTGGGGCTAATGGCGGACTCTGGGAGGGCTCACGCCAAGAAGTACTTCCCAGAATTTCTGCAGCCAATGTCCTTGTCCCCACGGTGAGCTACAGCCACCCTCCGCCTCTGCAGGAGACCCTCCAACACTAGCAGGCAGGTCTGGTTCGGTCTCCTATGGGATCACTGCTCCTTCCCCTGGGTCGTGGTGCGCACAATACTTTGTGTGTGCCCTCCAAGAGTGGAGTCTCTGTTTCCCCCAGTCCTGTCGAAGTCCTGCAATCAAATCCCGCTAGCCTTCAAAGTCTGATTCTCTAGGAATTCCTCCTCCCATTGCTGGACCCCCAGGTTGGGAAGCCTGATGTGGGGCTCAGAACCTTCACTCCAGTGGGTGGACTTCTGTGGTATCAGTGTTCTCCACTCTGTGAGTTACCCACCCACCAGTTATGGGATTTGATTTTACTGTGATTGCACCTCTCCTACCGTCTAATTGTGGCTTCTCCTTTGTCTTTGGATGTGGGGTATCTTTTTTGGTGAGTTCCAGTGTCCTCCTGTCGATGATTGTGTAGCCGCTGTTTGTGATTCTGGTGTCCTCACAAGAGGGAGTGAGAGCACGTCCTTCTACTCCACCATCCTGGTTCCTTAATCTCAATTTCTTATGCATGGCATTTTAAAAGGGCAAAGTTTCCATTTGCTTCTTGATTTCTTTGGAGTTTTTCTGTTTTCCTAAGCCCTCTTCCAACAATATTCCAAGTGATTCCTTGGGTCTCCTCCTATTGGTAGCACCATCCTGCCGACATCTTAATGGAGGGATCATTTCTGTTCCCAGCAGTACTGGCACCAGAGGATTTGGCCAAGGTGGGGGACAATTTTCAGAGTCCTTATTAGCAACTAAATATACACCTGGCCTCATTCTTCTGACACATGGACAATTTTTTCATGAGTCATGTGACTATAAATTATCACTGTGATCATTGTTAGAGTAAGAAGTCATCCAAACAACAAAGAATTCTATATTTCCCATTGGCAAAACTGTAAACCTTATTCACAAGTATGAATACACACACACACACAAACCATATACTTTAAGTAACTTTAGAAGAGGCACAAAAATATGGCAGCTGTGATTTGAAGAAGGACTTTCTAAAGATGATATTTAGTTAAAGCAAGCAAGCGTAGCAGTGGCTGCTGCTGTCCTGTTGCCTTGTGTGCGTATGGACACTCATCTCCACCCTGTGTGAAACGGAAGCAAGGAAGAGAGCTAAGGAGAAAGAGGAAGGCAGATGCTAAGCCACAGTTAGGAACACAAGGCTTCTCTGTTAATCCAGGTGTTTCGCTTGGGAAAAGTTGGTGACTGACCAGTGACTCAGTTGAATCAGCGCATGGAAGGGGTGTCTTATTCTTGGTTTCCCAGAAGCCAACACGGAGGCAAGGATTTGAATGGAATTTGGTTTATTTTGGAGGTGCCGAAAACACCATTAGAAAGTGAGGAAATAAGACAGGGAAAGAAAAGTGACTAATAATGGTTGATTATCCAGCCAGTTACTTCCATGGGTGACTAGAGTCCAGTCTCACTGGGAAACACTAGAAAACAGTTAAAAAAAAAAATAAGGCTTCAGGGCTCCCCTGGTGGCACAGTTGTTGAGAGTCCGCCTGCCGATGCTGGGGACACGGGTTCGTGCCCCGGTCCGGGAAGATCCCACGTGCCGCGGAGCAGCTGGGCCCGTGAGCCATGGCCGCTGAGCCTGCGCGTCCGGAGCCTGTGCTCCGCAACGGGGGAGGCCACAACAGTGAGAGGCCCGCGTACTGCAAAAAATAAATAAATAAATAAGGCTTCAGAGAGAGAGAGAGATGGGGGAGCTGTGGTGTTTATATACCAATCCCCATCAGTAATTGGTTGAGGGCTGCTCCTAGGCGATGTTAATTCCCCAGTCCTCCTGGCCTGCCAGGTGCTAGAGTGGACTCCTCTGCCTTGAAAGAAAGCCCTCAGGGAAAGGATGAAGGTTGCATAGTCAGAAGTCTGCCGGTAGGGAGTGATAAGACCTGGGGCTGTGGATGAGGCAGCAGCAGCATCTGTACAAGGGATGGAAAGAGTTCCGCTTGGGATGGGAGAGTTCACGCTACCCTAGAGGCACCTGGGTGACTAGACTCAGATCTCAGTAAACACTGACTTGAGTTTCACTGTTGATCTTGATGCATTGTGTAATCTACCCATTGCTTGTGCTTCATAAGAACTAAATTACCCCCATACATTTCTCTAACCCGTTTCCTTCTTGAAAATGACATCTCTCGCACAGTGAAACTCCCTCCTTGATTTTATAGAACAACATGACCAGTGAGTCATTCATCTTTTCCCCAGAAGCAGGTTCTTGAGTGGCACAATCTGTGTCATGTCATTTCTCAACAAGACAGAAGAGATTTGATATTCTAGGAGTATCATTAAATCCAGGTTATTTAACTGGCTGCTTCTAAATCCTGACTTGTGTCTGATTGCTTATCCATGTTAACATGGGATTTCTGAATTAGAAGCTGAGAAGTGTTCCTGAAAGATATTTAAAGCCTCCTTGAGCAGGTTAGGGTCTTATCAAAATGTATTTGACGGGCTTCCCTGGTGCCGCAGTGGATGAAAGTCTGCCTGCCGATGCAGGGGACACGGGTTCGTGCCCCGGTCCGGGAAGATCCCACATGCCGCGGAGCGGCTGGGCCCGTGAGCCATGGCCGCTGAGCCTGCGCATCCGGAGCCTGTGCTCTGCAACGGGAGAGGCCACAACAGTGAGAGGCCCGCGTACCGCAAAAAAAAAAAAAAAAAAAAAATGTATTTGACATTGGGCATGTGAGTAAGTTGGTGAAGGGGTCCCTGGGAGTTGCAAAAACAAATCCTGTTAACAGGTAATAAGATTATGAGCACAACCCATGTAGAACACATGGTTTTATCAGCTGAAGCTGAGCACTGAGATGCCAGGTTGTTAATGGAGTTCAGCTTCTCTGTCTTTCATGGGTTTTTAAGTAGACAGAGTTTATTGCTATCTAAATTATCAACAGAATCAAAGCTACATCCAAGTGTGGAGTATTTATTTATTTATTCTACTCCTTAAGAAAAAAAAAAAGAAAGCGTTTTTGCTTTCTAACCATTTTTTCCTCTCTTATACTGCAATTTCCTCCCATTTTCTGAAAATGTTAGAAAATGAACCAAATGTGAAAACTGATGTTGCATTTTGGAGTGTCTGAGCACAATCTACAGACCCAGATAATGCCAGATTCTAATTTCAGTGTTTAGGAGAGTGAAGGTTATTGGCTAATGGCCTTTGAGAAGGGAGAAAAAAGTACTATGTTGAATGCAGCACAAACCCCCATTTTTCGTATTAGGATCTTTTGTAAGCTCGAACTATATAGTGCAGTCATAGGATATTCTTTCTTTCTTCTTTTATGTCTTCGTGGGTTGCTTTAAATATGCCTCGTTTATATATACTACCCTTAGAAATTCTTTTTTTATTTTGCATTGAACTTTTTTCAAAAGTGTTACAAAGAAAGTTCTATTTGATCACATTGAAGCAGCGGAATTCAGTCGTAGTGTTGAGTACCCGCCGGTACTATACAGTGTACTCACCCAGATCCCTATTATGATAAGCTACAGGTGTTGAAACATCAGGATTGGGGCAGCCATTTATGAGCCAATCAATCTTTTCATCTACTAGTGCTTCCAGTCTTTGCCCAAATATGCAGTATTTAAATTCAAAAGTCAACTCATGCCTGAGTATCTTTTTTCTCTCCCCCATCCAATAGGTCACTTAGTTCATGCTGATCCATCCACAGCAGTGATGGTTTGCATTCCTGCCCAGCTTTAGCATCTTCCGGACACACCAGGTTCTTTCTGTTGCCCAAAGATGCCAAGCTCATTCCCATCTCAGGGGCTTTGCCCCAGATACTCCTTTCACCTGAAACCAGCACCCACTGACATCTGAAGAGCTGAGTCCTTGTTATTCACCTCAAATGTTATTCCTTATAGAGGTCTCTTCTGGTTACCCCACCTGAATTAGCATCCCACTCAGCTGCTCTCTGTCAGACCTCTCACTTGTGTTTTCTCTCTAGCGTTTACCACCAACTGAAAACATCTAAGATGTATAACCATTGCCTGGCCTCTTGCCAGCCTCCCTGTTGCTGCATCTAGAGCCCTATGACAGCAGAGGCCTTGTCTCTCTTGTTCTCAGCAAGATCATCAGTGCCCCAAACAGGGCTTAGCACACCATGAAATATTTCAAACGAATATTTGAAAGACTGAATACATTTGTAAACAAAACATTGAGACACGTTTACAATCCCTTTAGCACTTAGCACATGCTATTTTTAAAGGTGATATCTCAAATAGCTTATGGCACTGCAAAGATCATTTTTTATCCCTTTGTATCCTTGGTACCTAGTACAGTGTTTCATACATAGTAGGTGCTCACATATACAGGTTAGTGAGTGGTGTGAAAATGCAGGGGAATCACGTACAAGGGAAGGAAGCTAACATGTGCGGAGCGTCCGTATGCATGCTGGCATCTGCTTCTCATTTAATCCCCTTAACAAGCCCATAAAATGGATAGTGCCATCCTTGTGTTAAAGATGAGAAGCCCAAGCCTGTGACCACACAGAGCATAAGGACAAATCGGGGTCCAAACCCATATTCACAACCTACTAAGAGCAAGATCTCTGTGAATGTTTGTGAAGGAGGGAGAGAAAGGCAAGTACAAGTTCATGCTAGAACTTCATTCCAACAATGAGCCCTTAAAAAAGAGCTAAATCCACTTGCCCATGTGGAACGGTGGGTCTCTTTTCACACTGTAAGACTGTCTACCAACAAAGGTTTGTGAAAGTCAGACATATGTTGCCACCATAGCCATATTGTTGGGGCCACCTTAGAATGGGAGGCAGGTCTCCCAGCTGTACTTATGGTTCCCCAAAGGAAGGAAGCCTCCAGGGGAGGGGGAGGGGGCTCATCAGCTCATTGCAGATGGATGTCAGGACTGGAGTATACAGGCTGCTCTAAATGCTTGTCCTCCATGAGTTCTTATCCACTGTGAAGTCATGAGCCCCTTTGAGATCTGATACAAGCAGAACCATCCAGTCTGCACATAGCCACACAGTTATGATTTCAGGACATCATGAACCCAGGGTAAGAAGTACAGCTTTAGAAAATCCCCAGAACTATGAACAGTGGAAATTTTTAAATAAAAGAAATGATAGTTCATGTTATCTACTTTTAAAGGAAATGTAACTGTGTTATATAACCCATAGACACATTTGGAGAAAAAAGGAAAAGAAAAAAAAGCCATTCATCATAACCTAGCTACTGTTTTCCTTTGTCTGACATATTGGCATTTTATTTCCCTATGCATATACAGTTCTACATTTGGCTTTTTTTACTTAACACATCATAGCATCGAACAGTTATAACAGCGTTTCACAATCCGTATTTAATTGGAAGTATGTCAGCATAACATTATTGTAATATTCAAATGAAGAAGCACAGTGATGCAATGACAATGGTCTCTGTTTTGTCTAAAATTATTTTAGAGCCCATTAAATTTTGTAATGAGCGTTCTCTTCTGTCTAGAGGTCCCCCATAAACGGCTTCAGATCTCACAGTAAGTGATGTTTTAAAATGGCACATGAGAGTATTTAGCTTTAATGTGATCACCACCTCAGGCCATAATAAAAACAGAATTTTCCCCCAATTATTACCAGTCACTCCTCCTCCAGACTACACCGTGGTAAGACTGAGCTACTTTCATTCCTCACCAGGCAACTAATCATCGCTTTGCCAAGCATTCTTTATAAATGGAACGGAATGAATTTCATTATGCAATGCAGTAACGTTCCCCAACTAGAGATTAGGGTGGAATGATCTTGGGGAAAGTGACAAGAGGATTAAAACATATGCACCTTAAAGAGAAATGGTCCCCTCATCGTGCAGCCCGTAAACAGGCTGCAGCACCTCCCACCCATCCTCCAAGCAGCCCTCCCTCACCGTACTCGCCTCGTCCACCTGCCGCCTTCTCTTTTTGTCCTTTGAAAATTTCAGAAAAGCTGACAATTCACTTCCTTTAACAAATACCCACTTGTCAACCTGTATGGTTTAGTGAAAGTGCTTTCCAGAAAGTTCCAAAGACGTCCTGATTGCTAAATACAATAGCCACTTCATTTATTTGTTCTGACCTCTCCATAAGAACAATCATAACTTCTTGTGTATCTCTTTATTTTACCTGCCCTCACCTGGCTCACCTAAGCCACACCTCCATGTCCCTCACTGGATCGTCTTCCTTGTGTAAGTGTCCCCCAGCTATCAGGGAGCAATGCTTTCTTTTCTCCACAGCTGGAAATCCCACACCCACGGGTTGAGCTATACTATCCATACCAATCCCTGCGAAAGGAACCACTTCAAGCTCTGGCCCTCTCCTGAGTGTCCACATTTGAATTTCTAACTTCCTATTAGCATTTTCACACAGATGTCGTTGAGGCACTGTTAATAGCTTGAAAAGAAATGTAGAGAGGTGGATAAAAGCACAGATGAGGGAGCCAGAGTGCCTGGGTTTGAAGCCTGGCTTTGCCACTAACTAGCTGTGTGTCTTTGGGCCACCTAATTAACCTCTCTGTGCTTCAGTTTCCTGATCAGTAAAACAAGTATAGAAATAATACTTGTCTTATAGGATTCTTTTATTAGTTCTGCTAAATAATATGTGCAACTCTTTGGAATGGTGCCTGGTACATGCTAAACAGTCTTGAAGTTTTAGCTGTAAAAATTTAGAAATTATTTTTATCAATAATATTATTAGCTAACTTTTTCTGAGTATTATTTAAGTGCCTTACCTGGATTATTATACTTATCCTTAAAATGATCTTCTGAGGCAGCCAGTACTATTACTTTCACTTTGCAGATGAGAAAACGGAGACAGAGAGAGGTTAATTCACTAGCTCATGGACACACAGCTTTCTCAAGGTAACATAGTAAGTGGCAGAGCCATGATTTCAACTGGTGCAGTCTGACTTCAGAGCCACACTTCTGACACCTTCATTAGGCTACCTTCCCTGCTCAGTTGAAGGTTGAAATCAAGTTATTTTCTTCTTCTTTAAACTGCCATCCTCTCTTATTTTCTCTCCCCTCCCAGAGACCACCTTTATGCCCCTTTTCTCTTAACCTGCCAGTCAGCACATGCCGCACTCAGAATATTTCCTTCATCTTTTCCCCATTCTGTTCCTGCTGCCACAGACCAGTTGAACCCTGCTCTCCAGCTTAACCTGCTATAACAGTGCCTTACTGGTCACACTGCCCTTGCTCTCTTGCCTTTACAATTCATCTTTCTCACTGATACCGCAGTTACTGTTTAGAAAAGAAAGCAAAGAGCCTCCAGATTTATAACATTAAGGCAGAGAGGTTGCAGCAAACAAACACTTGAGCAGGCAAGACAAATACATTTTAAATATTTTTGCAGCAGCCAGAGAAATTCTAAAGCAGCAGTCAATGATTTAACACCGATCACCAGGGACATCTCTTATGAAGCAGACAGGCCTTAGAGATACAATTCTGGAGTCAGCAGACATTTTCCCTAGCAAGTAAGCAGTCAGGATTCTCTCTTCAATTTGGATAAATCCCTCTCTGCTTTGATGGGGGGGGGGCCTGAAGTGTCACTGAGATGAAAAATCTGTTTCACAGCAAAATAGTTCCAGTCACCTGGAGAGAGAAAGAGAAATAATCACTTTCCCCTCCCCTACCCTGGCATCCTTCTTAACCCCTCAACTTGGAAAACGTCTGTACATCCTTCAAAGCCCAGGGAAGATGTACCTTTTCTGTTGAAGCCTTTTGTTAGCTCTGCCATACACTTACTTTTTGTTTTTTAAATCATGCAGCAGAGCATGGTAGCTAGGAAAATGGGCTGTGCAGCAAGAGACCAGGTTCAGACACTGGTTTTCCTGCTGATTAGCTGTGTGGCCTTCAGTGAGTCACCTCACCTTTCTGTGCTGTGCTTTCCACATCTGGAAAGTGGAAGGCTGTACTAGCTCTCACTTCATATGATTGTTGGGAAGATGTTTTAAAATTTTTTTATGAAAAGCAATTCTTGTGGCATATTGTAAGTATCCAGTAACTGTTACCTGCTGAAATTTATAGGCTAAAAAAAGTACAGACATCCTGGAAAATTATAACAGCCATGGCAAGCATTGGGGTTTTTTCCCAAATCAAAAGAAGATATAGTAGTCTGAGTTTCCATTCTTCTTAAAGAGAAAAGAAAATGTCAGGCTTTCTTACATTCTATAGGTCAGTAGGTTGTCCCTGCAGCTTGGGGGCAAGGGGACAATACAGAGAGGGCGTGGGGCAGATTTCCAGTTACAAGTTAAGGTTTGATCCAGTGTCATGGGCATTTGATTGAATCTGTACAAACCAAGTTTCTGTTCAAGAACTCCCTTGAAGAGGAAGTAATGTTAGAACTTGGCCTGTGATCTCTGCCTCCTGGGAATTCGTTTTTAAAAAGGAAGAAGGCAGAATCTCGGTGATGAGAGCTAGGACATTGTCATAGCTTTTTAAAGTATGACTCACCAGGTGACAGTAGGAAAGGTGGGGTTGACAGGAAGAGACTTTACAGTTCAAACTGAAGTGATGAAGGGCTTCTTTTTCCCTTCTTTTCTCTCCGTGAAGGTTACTTGCCTTCTTTGGGGAGTTGCAGGCCCATTTGGTAAATGACGTGTCGTATGGAGAAGGTTCGGCAGATGCTTCTGTTCTGACAGGGAATGGCAAAAGTTTCCTACATTCATGAGGCACCGGCAGATGCCTCCCAACTTCTCACTGCCTTCCTAACACTTCACAGTTTTTCTGAAACAGCGAACAGCACACGCCGCTCTAGTGAAGTGGGCAGAACAGGGGCTAAAGAGCAGCGTGTGGAAGTAACTGCTGGCCAGCCTAGAAGCTGTCCTTCATGGATGCTGGCCCTTCCCTTCTGTGAGACCTATGGCCAGCTCCATCCCCATCCCCCCCCCACCCGTGGCCAGACTCTTGAGTCTATGTGTAGGTTTATTGAAATGATACGGAGCTCTTCATTAATGCCATCTTTGTAAGACTCTCACCTACCCAGCCCAGGTACATCTAGGAGAGGCCAAATGATGTGTTCCATTTTAATATCTTTTAAGTCCAAGAAACTATCCTTCATTCATTGATTCATTTGCTGGGTGGATTCCAAAAGCATACATTGGTCGTTGTGTGCCTGGTATTATACTAAGTACTGGATACTAATAAGATGGTATCCTGCCCTCAATATAGTGGGAAATCCAGGTGTACGGATGATGGTAGCTCAACAGATACACCCTATTGAGACCTTAACTATATGTCAAATTCTAAGCTCTCAGTCTTGTGTGGATTATATCATTTAACCTCCTCAGAAGCCCAGTGAAGTAAATTCTATTTTTACGTCTTTTTTCAGATCAGGAAAATGAGTGTGAACAAAATGAAGTAGCTTGCTTGATCTCACTGATAATAGGGGAAGGGCTGGGATTCAAATCCGCGTGCACCTTGCCTCTGCTCCGCATAGAACGTTACAAAGTCCCAACACGCAAAGTGCTATACGTGTACAAACAAAGGGACAGTCAATTCTCCCTTATAGGCAGGATGCAGAAGATCGTAGGGAGGTTTTCACAGGAGGAAGTATTTGTACTGAAGAGTGAGGTAGGGGTTTGTTGGGAGAAGAGGCATTCCATGTTAGAGAATGTGCATACACAAACGCCCAGACGTTTGAAATGGCAGAGAACCCTGCAGGACTTCCAGCTGGAAAGGAAGGTCACAACCAGATTGTGAAGAGTCAGCTGTGGTGTGCCAGGGATTCATTCATCACTGTGTTCTCTAATACCTACCATGGCGACCAGAGTAGGTATTGGATGAACGGATGGATGGGTGGATGGATGGATGGATGGATGGATGGACGGACGGGCGGATGGATGGGTGATTAGATGGATGGGTGGTTGGATGAGGTATTTTGACCTTACTTAAATGTGGCACTCATAAAAATTAATTAAATTAATCACTTAGTACATGTGAATATTAGTTATAAGTTCAGTTGCTCTATTTGAGACCTACAATAATAGTAACTTCAAGAGATAGAAATGTATTTCTCTCCTTTCTCATGATATAGCACAGTGGCAGAGAATTTCAGGGCTAGTATGGTAGCTCCATGTGGTAGGAACTCAGCTTCCTTTAGTGTTGTTGTACATACGGTGCTAGGTACCACCCTTATCCACATGGTCCATGATGGCTGTCTACAACATCCATGTTCCAGAAAGCAGGAGAGGGAAAGAGTCAAGGGGATGGCACCCCCCTTTAAAGGAGTAACATAGAAATTGCGTATAATAATTGTGTGTACATCCTGTTGGCCAAAATTTAATCATATGACCACAGCTACTTGCAAAGAGATCTGGAAAGTGAAATATTTATTCTGGACAGCCATATATCTGGCTGAGAATTATATTATTATGGAAGAAAGAAAGGGAGAACAGTTGTTGGAAACAACCAGTCATTTCTGCTACTACCTGTGTACATGATCAATCACTAGATTCCCAGTAAAGTAGTGATGGTCTCTTGTCTGTGAGGTCAGCTACCCTTCTCAGTACCAGCTCTGCACCACACCCTGCATAGATGGAGGAGGCATCTGGGACAGGATTCCACGTCCTTTATTGACAGCAATTGAATTGGGAATTACAGAGCAACTGCCATACTCTACCAGTAAGCATACCTAACATTTGTTGAGCCAGTAACAACTGTCAGCCACTGTGCTTATCACTTTACATTGATCAGGCAAGTGCTCTTAGATTCCTGTTATACCAATGAATATACTGAGGTTTTGAGAGGCTGAGTGTCTTATCTACGGTCACACAGCTAGGAAGTGGTGGAGGCAGGATTCATTCCCAGGTTGGAACAGCAATGCTATAGTTTAGGGATACATTTGGGCCATCTATTGATACTGATAATCATCTCCTGGCGTCACCCACTATGGCTTTCACACTGGACCATCCATCACACTGAACCATGGCTGTAGCATTTTTCCTATACAGAGAGGAATTTATGCAACCCCATTCCTGATATGCCACCCCAAACCCACAGTGTTATATAAGGTGATTTCACTGATAAGTTATCCCAAGGCATTTCCGTAGATACACTGATATGGTGGTTATATACTAAAAAATATATGTTCTAAAAGGCATTTTTCCCTGGTTATTTCTTCCAGCAGGTTGAGGAGTCACCTAAAATTATTGAACACTCTACTTCCAATCCAAATAAAAACTATATTGCACACTCAGCTCTATATACTAAAAAGAATTTCTTTTCTCTGAATAGGCCAATCTTTTTGAAAGGATTTTCTCTTTAGTTACGAATACTATATACCTAGATTCCAGCTTGAGAGAATTGATGACTCAAATTTCATCTTGAGAGGTACATTAACTAGTTTTAAAGAATGATATTTAAATGGAGGACAATGAATTTCCTACTACAGATGGAGAGAATAAAAATATATAATAGAAGAGAAACTCTCATGATTAGGGCATGGAGCTAGGTGCTGTAAATGTTGGCTTGACCCTCCCTCTCAAGGAAGAGCTGTCGCAGTCTCTACCAAGGAATTGTGCAGGTGATAAAAAACATCACCGAACACCACCAGGTGAGGGCATCAGTTAAGGGCAGGTAATGTGTAATTTGGAGCAGGATGTCTGGCTGGACACAGATTTGTAAAATTAGAATTAGTTGAAGTCTCAAGCAGCTTTCAAGCCCAGAGATTAGTGTTGGTTAGAGAAGAAACAATTCAGTACCCAGGATAGCTTCTAATGAAGCTATGGTTCCCAGGGATCTGTGCATACAGCTCCTAGGAATATGTGAGTTGTCTCTGTTCTCTCTCAAGGTAGTTCATGGTTCAAGGGTTCTCAGGTGATAATGTATGCAAACAACTCAGCACATGTTAGGTGCTGACTGAATGGCAGACATTACCAGTTTCATGAGTGTTTCAGTGATGGCCATGCCTTCAGCCTTGGCAGGAGGCTCCACCGGGGCCCCATGTCATCTAATATATTTAGAGCCTCGTCTTGTTCTCCTCAACAGATTTGTTGTCTAATATTCACTTTCTCTCATGCTGAAAGTATAGAGGGGGCTTTAAGTAAAGGTTAAAAGAAAATAGAAGTTATATAATGGTACAAGGGTGAAGAAATAGTCAAAGAAAATAAGCAATGTCACACTGTCAATTCCCCAAATGAAGATAGCGATAGCAAGTACTATAACAATTGAAGGGTGCAGAAAAGGAGGTGGGAAAGTAAAAAACAAAATTTGGCATTTTTTATTGGAATTGAACATTTTGAATAATTCCTAGCTTTTAGTGGGCAGAAGGAAAGTGAGTTCTTCATTCAGAAAGTTGAGACAGCTAAGAAATGGATCCTGCCATGATGACTGCCACCCACTCTCTCCTGCCCTGAAGCACGTGGTGTTACTGCATGAGCGGGAGTTCTTGTGGATGGCCCCACCCAATTCACCCATGAGAGCTTTATGATTTATATCATTGTGATTAAGGAAATAAGACAGGTTTGGAAACTATTTGCATGTAGGTGATAGTAAAAGCTGTGGAAATGGATAGAGTTAATAAGGGAGAATATGAAGGAAAGTGAGAACAAGGGCTGCATATAGAATATAGGGGGAATCACACGTATTGTGGGATGGGAGAGGGAAGAGGAACTGGTTAAGAACCCTTTCAAAGGAGAATAAAAATCTCAGGAGAGTTCAGAGTTAGTGAAGCCAAGGGAAGAATGAATATCAAGAAGAGGGTTGATTGTTTAGGCTACATTTAGCTGCAAGTAAAGGAATCCAACGCACAGTAGATTAAAGAATACATTTAATGAATTCACATAAAGTGACTGGAAGTAGGCAGTTAAGGGTAGTTCAGCTCATCATGCCATTGAGAATGTAAGCGCTCTGCATCCTTACACCTCATCACCCTCGGCATGTTGGCTTTTCCCTTGCGTTTGTTGCCTAATGGTTGCCTAAGGAGAATTCTTAACCAGTGCACCACCAGGGAAGCCCCATAACTTTTAATTATCTAGGACCAATCACATGGGCACTCCTACCTGTGTAGGGGACTAGTGAAGTCTCTGGCTTTTCTGGGCTCAATTCCCAGTGTGCAGTAGGAAGGAGTAAGTTGGGAAACGGCTTTGTGGTGGCCAGCCAACAGAGACTGCTCTGGTATAACACAATATCAGCGTTCTTCCTGGAATTAAAGTGCTGCTTCTGTTAAGTTAGTTCTTTTAAATAAGCTAATAAAATAGCCAAGATCACCCAGAGAACCTTCTTATTAAAGCAGGAGGCAAAGTTTTGGCAATCCTAAACCATGATATTTCAGTTGTTAAAATTGATGGCATTTCTTATTTGTTATAAACTATCACCATCTGGACTTCCCTGGTGGCGCAGTGGTTAAGAATCTGCCTGCCAATGCAAGGGACACGGGTTCGAGCCCTGGTCCGGGAAGATCCCACATGCCACAGAGCAACTAAGGCCGTGCGCTACAACTACTGAGCCTGCGCTCTAGAGCCTGCAAGCCACTACTACTCAGCCTGTGTGCCACAATTACTGAAGCCCATGCACCTAGAGCCTATGCTCCGCAACAAGAGAAGCCACCGCAATGAGAAGCCGGTGCACCACAACGAAGTGTAGCCCCTGCTCGCCGCAACGAAGACCCAATGCAGCCAAAAATAAATATAAATATATTTATTTTTAAAAAAAAAACTATCACCATCTGCAAGCATTTAGCTCATGTTTTTCTGACATAAAAGTTAGGTCGTAACTCACTTATAGTAGGAGTCTTAGTTTTTAAGAATCAATGATTCAGAGAAGTTGGTAGATCTTGTGGATTTATATGAGAGCTACTTAGCTGAGAATTTATCATAGTTTGAAGGCCATTTCCCCTTCAATTAGATATTCTAGGACCTCAGGATTTTTTTCTTGGTACTATTTTCTGTAAGTTGTATTGTACTGTGTAAAAATAATTTGTTTTGAAGATGTCGTATCATTGATCTAAAAATCATATTAACACTCACCTAAGAAATCATAAAGTCACTCTCTTTAGCAGAGAAACTTAAAACCCAGGGCCATTTCATATTATGTTTAGGAGATGTTCAATGAGGTTCAGTCATGATAAACTAGAGCATCAATGATTCTAAGTTGGACCAATGTTTTAGAAAAATATGATGGTCTGTGGAAGTGTTTGAGATGATGAATCAGCTGGTTTCTTACAGTATCAATGCTTATAATTTGAAACAGAATAGATTTTAATTTCTTGCATGAATTAATACTTAAGATAGATTCCTTTAAAGCTTTTCCTGGTGTCTGATCAAAAATAACAGTTCTTCAGGTCTATTAAGTTCCTTTAAATTGGAAAAGCAGGAAAAGGTTGAGTCTCTGTGCTGCTAAAGTGATCTGTGAATTAAAGAATGTTTGACTTCTGCCCTAACCTCTAAAATCATCTAACCATTTGCTGATATGACATCTCACTTGCATGTCTAATAGGAATTGTGAGTACAGTGCCAGCTCAGTATAAATGGAACCAATAGCCCCAAAAACCTACTTGTCGTTCTTCCTTTATTTTCCCTCCTGTCCCACATCCGTCCCACCCAAAACATATCTCAAGTCTGTCCTCTTTCCCATTCCATCCCATTTACCATCGTGGCCGTCCTGTTATTGCTACAATAACAATGCTTTCTCCATGCTCAAGAATCTCCCCTTCAAAACGTAAGTCAGATGACGACACTCCCTGTCGGGCTTCCCACTGCCGATAGAATAAAATCCTAATCCTTTGCCAGGGCTCAGAAAGGCAGCCTCCCAGTCATCATTCTTCCCTCTTTTGTAAGCTCCCCTGCATCCCCAGGTCCTTTGTTGCTCTCACAACATGCACATGGCTCAGGGCCCTTGCACAAGGTGTTCCCTCAGCCTCCCTCTGCTCTCCCTTCCCATCTTTACCTGCTTTGAGGCCTCAGTTTAAATATCTTATCAGACCGGCCACCTTGACAACCCATGCTGGATGTTTTCCATCTAGATCCACTCCCTACCCCTTAGTGACCCTGCTGTGCACTCCAGGAGGTGAGGCCTGTCTGCCCTGTATCAGTGGGCTCCTTTGCCTTCCAGCTTCCTGTTCTGTTCAGCCAATCAGGAATACCAGCAGGAGACGGGAGGGAGGAGTAAGACTGAGGTCAAGACTCCTTTCTCCCTAGCCCCACCCCCGTGGGGTCAGTGCTGGCTGGCTGCGTCCCTTAACCAAAGGTCATGGCTCCTACCCAGCAGTCTTCTCTCTTCCCCCTCCTCCTCCTGCCTCTCCTCCTCCCACTCCTCCTCTCCCTCCTTCCCTTCCCCC